>NC_066518.1:7641609-7654109 GCF_024679095.1 Eriocheir sinensis
CTTGAGTGTAGGTAGGAATAACCCCTCACACAATTACTCCTTAAATGGCACTCCTCTACGTAGGTCTGGGGGTGAGAGAGACTTAGGGGTCCTAGTGAACACTGACCTCCGTCCTAGGGCTCAATGCATTCAAGCCAAAAATCGGGCAGAGTACTTGGTTTCATCTCAAGGAGCGTAAGCAATAGGAGCGCTTAAGTCATCCTCAAACTTTACTTAGCACTAGTTAGACCTCATCTCGATTATGCAGTTCAGTTCTGGTCCCCCTACTACAGAATGGATATCAAGATGTTAGAATCTGTACGGAGGAGGATGACAAAGATGATTCAGGGGGTGAGAAACTTGCCTTATGAAGACAGGCTGAAGCAGTTAAATCTACACTCGCTAGAAAGGCGAAGGTTGCGAGGAGACTTGATCGAAGTCTATAAATGGATGAAGGGATTTAATAAAGGGGATGTCAATAAGATTTTGATAGTAAAAGAGCCAGGTAGGACGCGTAGCAATGGGTTTAAGTTAGACAAATTCAGATTTAACAAAGACATAGGCAAGAATTGGTTCACCAATAGAGTGGTGGACGAATGGAACAGGCTTGGGAGCCATGTTGTGGGTGCCAATACCATAGATACATTCAAGAAGAGGTTAGATAAAGCCATGGATGGTGAGGTAAGGTGGGGTTGAGTGTACAGGAGCTGCCTTGTATAGCCCAGCCGGTCTCTTGCAGACTCCTTACGTTCTTATGTTCTTATGTTACTCCTTTCTCTTTCCACCTCCTCCTCCTCCTCCTCCTCCTCCTCCTCCTCCTCCTCCTCCTATTCCTCCTCCTCCTTCTCTTCTCGTTTACACGGACACAGATGCATTATTTAGGTTCCTCTGCTTCCTGACCACCTCATTTCTTCCCCATTCTCTCTCTCTCTCTCTCTCTCTCTCTCTCTCTCTCTCTCTCTCTCTCTCTCTCTCTCTCTCTCTCTCTCTCTCTCTCTCTCTCTCTCTCTCTCTCTCTCTCTCTCTCTCGTCTTTCGGATGAGGACACTTGAAGTTCTTTGGTTAATTTGAAGCTCGGGCGACTTGACCTTGAGAGAGAGGAGGAAAGGAGGGAGAGAAGGAAGAGGAAGGAAGAACGGAGGAGGAAGGGAGGAGAAGAAGGGAAGGCTGGGAAGGAAGAAGTATGGTTAAGATGGAGGGATATATGAAAAGAAAAGAATAAGAGTGAAGGAAGGAAGGAGGAAACCGAGAGAGGAAGGGCGAGAAGAAGGAAGGTAAAAAAGGGAAGGTTAAAGGGACATAGACTGGAAGGAAAAGAAAGGAAGGAAGGATAAGAGGGGAAGGAAAAACTAGGAAAAAGGGAGTGAATAAGAGGGAAGGAGTGGAGGAAGAAACTGGAAGGAGAACGGAGAGGAAAAGAGGAAGGTACGGGAAGAGAGGAAGGAAGGAAGGATAATAGAGGGAGGAAAAACTAGGAAGAAGGGAGAGAATAAGAGGGAAGGAGTAGAGGAAGAAACTGGAAGGAGAACGGAGAGGAAAAGAGGAAGGTACGGGAAGAGAGGAAGGAAGGAAGGAAGGAAGGAGGAAACAGGAAAGTAAGAAAGGAGGCGAAGTGACCTTGAAGGAGATATCGTATTGAATGCTCTTGAAGGAGTGGACGACGGAGGGAAGGAGGTAGAGAGGAGAAAGAGGAGAAGGAGAAAGACGAGAAGGAGGAGGAGGAGGAGGAAGAGGAGACAGAAAAGCTGCGAAAGGGGAGTCAGTATGAAACCAGTTGGCGGAGAAGGGAATAGAGGGAATGGGAATAAATAATAAATAAGGGAAGAGAGAAAAAGGAGGGCGAGGGAAGCATGGAAGGAGGGAAGAAATGGACGAAGGAACTGAGGGAAGGGGAGGGAGGGAGGGAAGGAAGGAGGGAAAAAAGAAGCGAAGGATGGAGGGGAAAGAGGGAAGGAAGGAGGGGAGGAAAAAGCGAAGAATGAAATGAATGGAGGAATTGAGCGAAGAAACGATAGATAGAAATGAAGGCAGGAGAGGGAGGGACGGAGGGAAGGAGGTAAAAAAGAACCGAAGGATATAGGAAACACACACCGAAAGACGAAAGGAGGAATTAAGAAAGGAAATGGTAGAGAGAAACGGTCAAGAGGAGCTACCAACTTCTCTCTTTCTTTTCCTCTCCCATTCTTGTTCCTTCTGCATCTCTCCTTCGCCTTTACTACCGTTCCCCTTCCTATTCCGTTCCATGCCGTTCTCTGTAATGCAAAACACACCTACCCACCTATCACCACCATCACCACCACCACAGCGAAAGACAGCCCAGTTTCCCCTCCATGAGTGCTTGACAACCCATGCCTCGTTTTCTTCTTTATTTGTCTTCATGTGTCATTTTTCGTATATGTTTTAAAAGAAGAAGAAGAAAAAAGAAGGAATATGTTTAATTTCTCGTTACTTGTTATTTGGTATTTTACGTGTTTTGTTTTGGAATTTAAGAGGCAATGGAAGTGAGGGTGTTTAGTAGACTGATGGTTCTTTTCCTCCTCCTCTTCCTTATTCCTACTCTTCTTCTCTCCTCTTCTCCTCCTCTTCTCCCTTCTCTAATCCCATTCCTATCACATCACTGCTAGCCCAGGAGCATTAGTTGAAAATATCGGTGAGCCGGGGAAAAAATGTAGAAAGCTGATTTTTTCAGGAAAGATGCCTTTAGGTCTATCTAGTAACACGGTACAAAGTCCCCTAAAATCCAGGCTGTGGAAAATTCACAATCCAAGATGACCGTTGATGAGTCGACCGGACACCAGAAAAACACTAAAAATGTAATAACTTTGACTGCAGCAGCTGGCGACCATGAACGACCAGTTGTAGTTGTTGGGAAGGATACTGATTTGGTGGTGATGATCACTGCACAGGCAACTAGAGATATCAACATTTTCATGATGTTTGAACGTGATCCAGCATCAGTTTACAGTATAAATGCTATTCAACAGGCCATCAGTCCCAACCTTAAAACCAACCTCATGTTCCTACATGCTATAACAGGCTGTGATACTGTTTCAGCCTTATACAATGTAGGTAAGAGGAAGGCAGTGTCCATTATTGAAGGCAGGAACGAATGGGAAATGCTGGATGTGTTTCATCAGCCTTCATCAAGTCATGAAGAGGTGGCAAGAGTTGGAGAACAATTTTTGCTAAAACTGTACGGGGCAGTTCAGTCCACCTCTCTGGATATGCTTCGGTATGTACTGTACATGAGGCAGGTTGGTAGAAAATCTGTGGAGTCAACTTAGAGAGCCTGCCACCAACATCAGCTGCCGCCAAATATCATTCATATCGGGCCTACTTAGCAGTGCAGCAGTGGTCTTGAAATGAGCTGACACCTACTGAATGGGGATGGAAAGTACAAGATGGCAGGTTGCTTCCAGTTGCAACAGACCAACCTGTGGCACCTGATCGGGTGTTGCGAATGATCTCATGTGGCTGCAAAGTAGGATGTGGAAAAAAATGCAGTTGTTACAGAGCTGGGCTATTTTGCACTGAAATGTGTTCCTCGTGTATTGGGAGGACATGTAACAACAGCCAATCCATAGATTCATATGAGGGTTGAAACTAGAATTGTGTTGTAAATATTATGACATAAATGTACTCACATTTGGTACCTGGCAGACTGGACCAATGGTTTCTTTGTTGTAATATTTGCTTCTTGATATATATGCTGTATGGATATGCTTTTCCATGTATTGTATGTTTCACAGTTTGTAGCGGTTAGCATCCTACTGAAATTGGATTTGGTTAATTTAATCTTGTGCCGTTTTTGTGAACCAGATTACAAATGGTACTTCTGCAATTTGGCAGAATAATTTCTGGAGACAGCACATGGTTATTTTGAAAGTAAATCTTGGATTGAATTTCTAACGGTATATTTACACTCCTTGCCCACAAAAACATGAGGTTAGACCCCAAAATAATCTCTCTCTGATGAATAGTAACAAAGTTATTACATTTTTAGTGTTTTTCTGGTGTCCGGTCGACTCATCAACGGTCATCTTGGATTGTGAATTTTCCACAGCCTGGATTTTAGGGGACTTTGTACCATGTTACTAGATAGGCCTCAAGGCATCTTTCCTGAAAAAAATCAGCTTTCTACATTTTTTTCCCGGTTCAACACTAATGCTCCTGGGCTATACCGCATTGTCTCCGTATATTCCTCTCTGTTACTCCTTTTCCTCTCCTCCTCCTCTTTCTCCTCCTTCTACCTCCATCATTTACATTTTTTTCTCCGTATATTCCTCTTTGTTACTCCTTTTCCTCTTCTCCTCCTTCTACTTCCATCATTTACTTTCTCTCCTCTATGTCCCTCCATCCCTCCTTCCTCTCGTTCCCTGCTCCTCGTTCTCCTCCTACTTCCATTATTTATTCTTTCTTCCCGTTTTCTCTCCATCTCTCCCTCCTTCCTCTCGTTCCCTCCGCCCCTCTCCTACATTCTGACATTCCTTTCCTCACATTCTGAACGCAATACGCTACACACTCCCTCTTCTTTCCTCGCTTCCTTCACGCACCTTTTAGACACTTCTCTCTCTCTCTCTCTCTCTCTCTCTCTCTCTCTCTCTCTCTCTCTCTCTCTCTCTCTCTCTCTCTCTCTCTCTCTCTCTCTCTCTCTCTCTCCAGTCCCTCTCTTACATGACTCTCCACTCACACCGTTTGCCTTTTTCCTTTTTTTATGTTTTGCCTCCAGTCTCTCTCTCTCTCTCTCTCTCTCTCTCTCTCTCTCTCTCTCTCTCTCTCTCTCTCTCTCTCTCTCTCTCTCTCTCTCTCTCTCTCTCTCTCCGTTTATCCTTCGTCCAGCTTCCGCGAGATTATAGAGAAATACGGAGAAGAGAAATAGAAGAGAAAGGGGGAGAGATTTGGCGCGAGAGAGAGAGAGAGAGAGAGAGAGAGAGAGAGAGAGAGAGAGAGAGAGATTGGAATACGACAGTCATAAAAAAACAACATTCTTTCCCTTTTTTTCTCTTCTTTATATGTTTTTTCTTTCCTCCCTTTGTCTCGTGTCCAGCCTCCTCCTCCTCCTCCTCCTCCTCCTCCTCCTCCTCCTCCCTTTATCACTGTTCCTCCATTATCTTTTATTTTCCTTCTTTAAATCCATCTCTCTTTCCTTCCCTCTCCTGCCTTTCCTTTCCTTATTTATTTTCCTTTCCTTCCCTTCCCTCGTTGCCCTTTTTTTTCTATCACTCTCTATTACTTTAGTTTATGTATTTTCTTCCCTCATCCTTCCCCCAATCCATTTTCCTTTTTTTTTGTAATCTTTTAATCGTCTTGCATTTAACATTTCTTCTTTTCAATTTTCCTCATTTTTTTCAGATGTTATTTATTTCTCGTATTTTATTGGTTTTCGTTTTCTTTTCACACACACACACACACACACACACACACACACACACACACACACACACACACACGCACACGCACACGCACACACACACACACACCCTAGTACATTCCATAAAAATATGTATCATTCTCTCTCTCTCTCTCTCTCTCTCTCTCTCCCTTGCCCACCTAAATCTAATATGCATATATATATTTTTTTTACATCCTCGCCCATTTTTGTATCACACGCTCTTTTAGGTCTGAATAAAAGGTACAAAAAAAATGTCTGGACTCTCTCTCTCTCTCTCTCTCTCTCTCTCTCTCTCTCTCTCTCTCTCTCTCTCTGTTTCGGTCTCTGGCGTTGGACGGAGAGCAATTTTTTCCCGAGTATCCATTTCTTTGCCTTTTCTTTTTGGGGGTAACTCAAATAACAGGGACGTCATGATTACAAGGAAAAATTATGGATAAAAAACATCATGACAGTAAATGAAACTAAACTAAACGAACTGACATAATACAGGAAGAAACTAGAGATTGTGACTTTATGCGATGTTATGCTATGGGGTTTGTGTGTCATGGTTTTGATATTTCCCTTTGGTGGCTATTGGCAGGGCCGGAGATGAGGTAGAAAAAAGAAAAGAAAAGGAGGAAAGTGGAAATATAATTAACACCTTTACTTACGGCAATAGCAACAATAATAACAACCAAACCAGCAACAAACAATGAGTAAACAAAAGGAAGAAAGCGGAAAAGATGAAAAAACAACAACACTTCTACAGCAATGACAACAACAACAACAACAACAACAACAAAGCAGCAAGAAACAAAACGTAAACAAAAGGCAAAAAGAAAAAAAAAACTACAGCAATAACAAAACTAACATTACAAAAAAAAAAAGAAACCAAAAGAAAACAAGCGAGGAGAAAATAAAAAATACCCAACACTTAAACATATAAACATCAACAACAACAACAACAACAATAACAAATACACCAGAAACAAACAAACAAAATAATAATAGTAACAATAACAGTGAAATCCAATACTAACAACACCAACAACAACAACAACCACAGCTACAGAAAAAAATATTCAAAACAACACAAAAATAATACACGATGCATGATTTTCAACACACACACAACAATATCACCACTATTACTATCACCACCACCACCACTATCGCCACCTTCATCACCACCACCACCTCCTTTATCACCACCACCACCACCACCACCAGCAAGTCACGCTCCCAGATGGCCCAGAAAGAAAAGTTATGACCACAACCACCAAAAAGATCCCCCCTCACACACCCTGCCTCCGCCCCCATCCCATGACCCCCGTGGAAGCCTGCGCACCCCTCGCCCCTCCCCCCCACACGTAGCGAGGGCGAGGGCTGGCCAAGGGAAATACGGAGAAGCTGGAGGGAAAAATGTTGAGGGGAATTGGTAAGACAGGCAAGATGCGGGGAAATGGTAGAGAGAGACCGCTGGCTGGGTGGCTGGCTGGCTGTGTTGGCTGACTGGCTGTGTTAGATTTCTGGTTGTGTTGTTTCGCTTGACTGACTGGCTGACTGGGTGGTTGTGTTGTCTTGCTGGCTGGATGGCTGAGTGGCTGGGTTGAAGTGCTGGTTGGCTGAGTGACTGGTTGACTGGATCCCTGGTTGTTCTGTCTGACTGGCTAAGTAGGCTGACTGGCTTGGTTGGCTTGATGGATGACTGTACTGACTAACTGGTTGAGTGGCTGACTGGAGGGTTGGCTGACTGGGTGGGTGGCTGGGTGGCTGTGAGTGGCTGGCTGTTGGTGTGTTTGTGTGTTTTAACTCTAAAACTTGTCTTACTTTCCTTCTTCCTCCATCCGCTTCTGTTCCTGCTCTTGTTTCATCTCTCTCTCTCTCTCTCTCTCTCTCTCTCTCTCTCTCTCTCCAAACACTTTCTTTTCTCCATTTCGTTACCATTTTTTTTTCACTCTCTGCTCTTTTTTTTCCTCTACCTGCTCCTCCTCTTCCTGTTCCTCTTTCTATTATCCTCCTCCTCCTCCTCCTCCTGCTTCTGATCCTCCTCTACTTTTGTCTTCTCTCTGATACATCTCCCTTTTTTTTCTCATTTTCCTTCTCCTACCCTTACTCGATAGCCTACTATATTCCTCCTTTCCAATTCTAACTTTATTGGGTGGGCGAGATTCTATTCTTTCAGAATTTACTGAATCGATTCTCAGCGTGAGCGGAATCGCCGGAATCGATTCAAGAATAGATTCTTCACCAACCAATACGCTACCCCATGACGCACCGCAAATAGTACTCCCTATATATATATATATATATATATATATATATATATATATATATATATATATATATATATATATATATATATATATATATATATATATATATATATATATATCGGTGGCGGCAACGCGCTCCTCGCCTCCCAGCCGATGAAGCGCGAGGAGTATCGCTAGAGAGAAATCGATTCCCAAGCTTGGGAACCGGTTCTCTCTGTTGCGCATCGGAATCGAAGGAATTGATTCTATAATCGGTTCTCGCCCATCTCTACTAACTTTCTCTAACCTCCACCAACACCATCACCATCACCACCGCCACCACCACCACTACCTCCTCCTCCTCCTCCTCCAGTACAATCATCACCTCTACCTTTCCCTCCTACCTCACTAACGCGTTACTATGAAACAAACGACGAAGCGTACAAACTAACAAACAAACTAGTGCCATTAAAGCCAGCGCGACGGCCGGAGATTAATGTGGAGCCGCCTCAAGGTACCAAAAATGGGCCGGGAATCGAGATAACTTTACAACAGGCTCGGCACACTAAGTGGACGTCGAAAAATATCCTAACTTATGCATCCTTGGATTAACAGCAATGGGAATCACTGCGCTGTTTTTTTTTATATAGTTTTTATGTTGGAGTTTTTTCATTAGGTGTAGAGAACTTGAGGGTGATTATCATATTTTGTAAATTTGAATACTGTTATTATTATTATATTTTCATTATTATTATTTTTTCATTCTCTTTATCTTTATTATTTTTTACGTCATTAGGTGCGAATATTGAGTGAAATTATGGACTTTGGAAGCTTTCTTTTTTATCATACTACCTTCACAACGTTTTTTTTCTTTTTTTTCTCTTCCTGTCTTCTATTCCAAGTTTTTCGAAGTAAGGAAGTAAAATCTCTTCTAAAATACTGAAAAAAAAAATCCTTATCTGTTCCATTCTTAACTGAGAGTATTAAAAAGGCCTAAAAATGAATACACACACACACACACACACACACACACACACACACGCACAGAACGCCTTAGTCCTACTCTTCTCTCTCTCTCTCTCTCTCTCTCTCTCTCTCTCCAGGGAAATTAAGACGAATATGAGCAAGGAGGAGGAGGGAAAATAAAATATGGAATGTGTTTTGTTGAGAATTGGGAATGGCGTCACTAATTAGCATAAGGCGACGGGAATGAGTGTTTTTTTTTTTAAGTGATGGGAGAGGAATGCAACGTGAAGGGTGATTGGTGACGGATGACAGCCACACCCCACCCTTCTTCCTCTTTCCTTCCTTCCTTCCTTTTTTTTTCATTAACTTATTTATTTTTTCATTCTTTTCACTCTTTCCCTTTTTTTTTTATTTTTTTTTCACTTTTTTTATTCTATTGTTTCTATTTTTTTTCATTTTCTTTTTCGCTTTCTTTTTTCAATTTTTTATTTTTTTTATTCATTTATTCGTTTCTTTCTTTCCTACATTCCTTCCTTCCTATATTTACTTTTTCTTTCTTTCTTTTTCTTTCCTTCTTTGTTTGCTTGTTTGTTTCTTAATTTATATCCTTCCTTCTCTCTTTCTTTTTCTTTCTTTCCTATTGTACATAGAGAAGGAGGAAGTAGGTAAGGAAGGAAGGAGAGATGGAAGAACGGATGTAGAGAGTTAAAGGAAATGACAAAGGAAGGGAAGGAAAAGAGGGTGCGGCGAGAGGCGGAAGAGGGAGAAAGGGGGGAAGGGAGGAGGAGTGAAGGAGGGAAGAAAGGGAATGGGAGGGAAGGGAGCCAAAACGTTATTCATGTACGTAATGAAAGGGAAATTCCAGCTGTATAATGTAGCCTACACACACACACACACACACACACACACACACACACGTCTCCCTCACCCTCCTCTGGCTATCCACCTGCCCAAATCAACAGCCGGAGGAGGAGGAGTAGGAGGAGGAGAAGAAGTAGGAGGAGGAAACATGAAAATACAGGCAACGGAAAGCCCATTGTCTCATTACGAGGTTGCCCGCTTTGGTGAATTAATCTGCTCGACAGCCATAGACTTGGGGCCTTGGGAGCAAATGAAAGCACCTCGGTATTCGCATTTACTACTTCTGAGGAGAGATTGTTCCAGTGGCGGATGACTCGGTTTGAAAAGAAACTCCTTCCAATGTCTGTGTTACATCGACTCGACTGAATGGGTAAACCGTTATTTTTAGTTGTTGAGTTGGTTTGCAGCTCAAAGAATTTGGAGTAATCGACGTTATTGAACTTTTTCACGTACTTGAAGACTTGAATCATATCCCCTCGTAGGCGTCTTTTCTCCAGTGTAAAGAGATTGAGTCGCTTGAGTCGTTCCTCGTACGGTTGAGGACTAAAGGTTGGAATCATTTTCGTGGAGCGTCGTTGAATCCTCTCCAGTAAATTAATGTCCTTTCTGTAATTAGGAGGCCAAAACTGCACTGCATACTCGAGGTGCGGTCTTACCATGGAATTATACAAAGATAGCATCACGTCCGACGTTTTACACACGAAGTTCTTCGCTATGAACCCGAGCATAGTGTTGGCTTTGTTATGTTTTTTTACAGTGATTCGCGTGTTTCAGGTCACTGCTGATAGTGACCCCAAGATCCTTTTCCTCCTGCATCGCCTACAGAGGTTTCCCATTCATGATTTATGTGTGGTGGGGACTCCCTTCCTGGAGGAGGAGGTGGAGGAACAAATGAGGAATAACTAAAAGAAAAATGAAAGGTCTAGTGAAATGAGGAAGGAGGAATGAACAATAAGGAGGAGGAGGAGGAGGAGGAGGAGGAGGAGGAGGAGGACGAAAAGGACGAGGAGGAGGAGGAGGAAGAGGAGGAGGAGGAGGACGAAAAGGACGAGGAGGAGGAGGAGGAGGAGGAGGAGGAGGCCGTTCAAAGGCTCTCATCGCGCCTCCCATCCCTCGTCCCGTCCCCGCCGCCAGGACCTCGCTTCGCATTCCCCGCCGCCGCCGCCACACACGCACCGCCTAACTTCCTTGTCGACCAAACTTCTCCGCGGCACACCGTCACGCAGGTTCTCTCTCTCTCTCTCTCTCTCTCTCTCTCTCTCTCTCTCTCTCTCTCTCTCTCTCTCTCTCTCTCTCTCTCTCTCTCTCTCTCTCTCTCTCTCTCTCTCTCTCTCTCTCGCCCCCTTCAAATATCTATCTCCATCACCTCTTCTACTGGTCCCTTGAAGCCAATCCCTATACTCTATTCGCCTTAGGTCACTCTCCCCTTCCCCCTCACTTTATTGCTGCCTTCTACTCCTCTCACCCTTCATCTCCCTAACCCCCCCTTCTGAACCTTACCTGAGCAACCTCCAACTCATGGTGCACATGCTCCCAACTTTGTCCTCACGTATTGTTTTGTGTGTGTGGTTAGAGAAAGGGGAGGAAAGGAAAAGGAGGACGAAGCGAACGATCACGAGGACGAAGAAAAGGCAAGAAGTGTAAATAAATAAGAAAAGGATATGGGAAATGAGGACAATGAAGAAGATAAACAAAAAAAAAAGGGATCAACAAGGAAGGAAGGTAATAAGAAAAGGAAGGAGAAGGAGTGCAAATAAATGAGAACAATGACGAAGATATACAAAAAAAAAGGGGTAAATAATGAAAACGATAAAAAAGGACAAGGAAATTACAAGAACAATGACGGAAACAAACACACACAGACACACACACACACAAAAAAAAAAGAGATGAATAACGAAGGTGATATTAGAAAGACCGCGAACGACAAACAACGTCTAACCAAAACGTCCGATGAAAACACAGCAAAAAGAGACACGAGAAAACATTTAACCTCCCAAGACGTCCTCAACCCACCCAAAGAATATATCCTTCACTTGATCTTCCTGTTGCGGGCGGGCGGAAGGGCGGAAGGATACCAGAGAATGTCATGTTGGCGGTCCACTGGTTTGTACGCACTTTTTGCCCCTGTCCTCCGCCCTCCGGGGTTCGAGTCCCGCTGCCGTGACCGCAACAGTTTCGACAGAATTTGCTGGTTTATTTCCGGAGGTCCAAGAGTAATTTTCCGCCTTGAAGGACTCCCGCTGCTCAGAGAAGGACGGGAGGACGCGGAACGAGACTGGAGAAGTAGACGGGAGGAGGAGGAAGAGGACGAGAAAGAGAGAGGGGAGGGGGAGGAGAAGGAAGACAATAATGGGTTAGGAGTTAAGGCGGAAAGGGGACGAGACGGGAGAAGTAGACGGGAGGAGGAGGAAAAGGAGGAGAAAGAGTGAGGGGAGGGGGAGGAGAAGGGAGACAATAATGGGTTAGGAGTTAAGGTCAGACCGACTTTTCTTCCTACCTATCCACTTTCCTTCCTACCTACTCACTTTCCTTCCTACCTACTCACTTTCCTTCCTACCTACTCACTTTCCTTCCTACCTACTCACTTTCCTTTCTACCAACTCACTTTCCTTCCTACCTACTCACTTTCCTTTCTACCAACTCACTTTCCTTTCTACCAACTCACTTTCCTTTCTACCTACTCACTTTCCTTTCTACCTACTCACTTTCCTTTCTACCTACTCACTTTCCTTCCTACCTACTCACTTTCCTTCCTACCTACTCACTTTCCTTCCTACCTACTCACTTTCCTTCCTACTCACTTTCCTTTCTACCTACTCACTTTCCTTTCTACCTACTCACTTTCCTTTCTACCTACTCACTTTCCTTTCTACCTACTCACTTTCCTTTCTACCTACTCACTTTCCTTTCTACCTACTCACTTTCCTTCCTACCTACTCACTTTCCTTCCTACCTACTCACTTTCCTTTCTACCTACTCACTTTCCATCCTACTTACCAACCTTTTTTCCTACTTATCCTACTTTCGTTCCTAACAACCCAGTTTTCTTTCAACTTACCCATTTT
>NC_066518.1:7656609-7754109 GCF_024679095.1 Eriocheir sinensis
GGGAAAGGAGAAAGAGGAGAAGAAGAAGAATGAGGAACAAGAGGAAGAAGAGGTTTGGGAGTATCAATGAGACAAGAGAGAGGGTTGAGATATGTGAGAGTGAGGAGAAGGGCATACCAGGAGAGGGGAGAGGAGGAGTATTAGGAAGAGAAGAAGGATGAGGAGGAAGAGGAAGAAGAAGAGGAAGAAGAGGTTTGTGAGTATCAATGAGACAAGAGAGAGGATTGAGATATAAGTGAAAGTGAGGAGAACGGCGTGTCAGGGAGAGGGGAGATGAGGGAGCAGATGGGGAGTAGAGAATGGGTAGTGTATTGTGGAGGAAGGAGTCGAGGATTGTATAAGTGAGACCATGAAAAGGGATTGAACATGAGTGGGAGTGAGAAGAAGGGCATATCAGAGAGAGGGGAGAGGAAGGGGGAAAGGGAAGAGTGGGGAGAAGGAGGAGTGAGGAGAGAGTAATGGGGAGGAGGATGGAGTCGGCTTGTCCCCTCTAGAGTCAACTGCTATATTAGTACTCCGTCACCCATGAAATTGCTTAATGGTCTGCCTGCACGTCAAACAGTGGTGGTGGTGGTGGTAGTGGTGGAGGCTGTAGTGGTGATGGGAGAGGCAGAGGTAGTAGTAGTGGTGATGGTGGTGGTGGTACTTGTATTACTGTAAGGTTGATATGTAGTAGGGTTTTGAAGGTAAGGTATTGGTGTTTTAAGTGGTGTTATGTTGCTTTGTGTTGCGCTGTATTGTGTTGTGGAGGTGAGGAGGTTATGGAAGTTCAGGTGAGCAGAACTAATCAACACATGCAGGTAAGGTAGGCAACAGTGATAACCAGGTAACTGTGGTGGTAAAACACAAAAGCTAAAACACAAACACAAAATTTAACTTATAAAATCAAATAGAACACAAAAAATGGAGCACAAAAAACAAAAACTAACTTGTACAAAACCAAATAGAAGACAAAAACTGGAACTCACAAACACAAAAGCTAACAAAAAAAACTAAAAGAACACAAAAAATGGAACACAAAAAACACAAAAACTAACTTATACAAAACCAAATAAAACACAAAAATGGAACACACACACACAAAAAAACTAACATATAAAACCTAGCAGAATACGAAAACCTAGCCTCACATTAAACATACCATAGAAAACAAGAGAAATGAACGGAAAAAAAAATCGACCTTTATTTTTTCCTTTTCCTGAATGGGCGTTTTAGGAGTAATTAGAACCCAAGCTATTAATTGCCTGCTGGAATGCTGACCACGACACACACGCCTGAGGACTGTGTGTGTGTGTGTGTGTGTGTGTGTGTGTGTGTGTGTGTGTACGCTCCCCCTACACACCTGGCCCATTTGGAAGTCACCTGCTGAACTGAATTACCTGAGACAAGTATTCGTTTAATGGTGCCAGGTAAACAGTAACGCTGCTCTCTCTCTCTCTCTCTCTCTCTCTCTCTCTCTCTCTCTCTCTCTCTCTCTCTCTCTCTCTCTCTCTCTCTCTCTCTCTCTCTCTCTCTCTCTCTCTCTCTCTCTCTCTCTCTCTCTCTCTCTCTCTCTCTCTCTCAGAATACAATAATAGGTGATCCAAGGGAACGATCTATACAGGGGAATTAACTTGATGGTTAAATATTTTTATCTGACTTTTGTCCGCTCTTTTTTTCTGACAAATCCGTAAATTACAATTACTCGTGCAAAAAAACAAACAATAAAAATAACGTCATAAAACTGAGAGGCAAATCACACGCGCTGTTACATTCACCATAAACACACACAAAAGAGAATTATGTGTTTCCTTTATCCAATTTTACCTATTTTTTTCACATGAACAAAAAAGAAATAGAAAAACAGATATCGTAGGAGAGATTATACAAGTACTTCATAAGGCTTATTTTTTTTTCCTACCTGAAAAAAAGAAAAATATGTACGTCCTCTATCTAGCTTTACCTATGCTATTTTTTTTTTTACATATAAAAAAGAAAGAAAAAAAGAGAAAACGTACGTAGATGAGATTATACAAATACTTAATGAGACTCCTTTTATCTTTCTCCTATCAATTGCCTTTCTTTTCCCTCTCATTTTTACGGCCAATACAAAAACGGTACAAAAAAAGTGAGTAAAAAGTAAGTATAAAGAGAAACAGATAACGTAGGAGAATTTATATAAGTATCAAGTTAAAAAGGAGCTGCCTTGTACACGCCTACCGGCCTCTTGCGTTCTTAAGTTCTTAATACCAGACTCCTTTTATTTTCATCTTTCAATTACGTTCTTTATTTTCTATCTTCATATTTTTACGTCCAATACATTAGCGGTACAATAGTAAATAAAAAGACGATAACTAGGAGAGATTATATAAGTACTTAACCAGACTCTTTTTATTTTTCTACTCTCAATTACCTTTCTTTTCCTCTTTCATTTTTACGGCCAACACAAGATAAAAAGATAAAAAAACAGCTATCGTACGTAGAACAGGTTATACAAGTACTTCACCAGACTCCTTTTATTTTTCTCCTATCAATTACGTTTTTAATTTTTTTTTTATATTTTTTACGTACAACACAAGATAAAAAGATAAAAAAACACAGCTATCGTACGTAGGACAGATTATACAAGTACTTCACCAGACTCCTTTTATTTTTCTCCTATCAATTACGCTTTTTTTCTTGTTTTCATTTTTTACGTACAACACAAGATAAAAAGAAAAAAAAACATCTATCGTACGTAGAACAGATTATACAAGTACTTCACCAGACTCCTTTTATTTTTCTCCTATCAATTACGCTTTTTTTTCTTTTTTTCATTTTTTACGTAAAACACAAGATAAAAAGAAAAAAAAAACACAGCTATCGTACGTAGGACAGATTATACATGTACTTCACCAGACTCCTTTTATTTTTCTCCTATCAATTACGCTTTTTTTTTCATTTTTTACGTACAACACATGATAAAAAGATAAAAAAACAGCTATCGTACGTAGGACAGATTATACATGTACTTCACCAGACTCCTTTTATTTTTCCCCTCACAATTACCTTTCTTTTTTTTCTCTCCCATTTTTACGGCCAATACAATAACGGTACAAAGAGTGTGTAAAAAGAATAATACGATCTCACACGCCGTTCCCCCCGACTCGCCGCCCCTCCCCTTCCCGCCCCGCGATAATGTTACCAGCGAGGGTCGTGCCGCGCCCCTCCCTTTGAAATGGTAATGCCCGGCTCCCTCGCTTGAAGGAAGGAAGAAGGAAGGAAGGAAGGAAGAGAGGGAGGGTTGGAGGGTGGGCGATGCAGTGATGGCGCGCTATCTCTCTCTCTCTCTCTCTCTCTCTCTCTCTCTCTCTCTCTCTCTCTCTCTCTCTCTCTCTCTCTCTCTCTCTCTCTCTCTCTCTCTGCTCTTTTTCTTTTCTTTATCTCTACTTTCTTCAATCCTACCTATCCCTTTCTCCTTTTCCTGTCTATTTTACTTCTTCTCTCGCTTCTCTCCTTCCCTTCTCAATTCCATCTATCTTTTTTTCTCTTTCTCCTGTCTCTCTTGCCATCTTTCCTCACTTTCATTTTTCTCTTCTCTCTCTTTCTCTCTTTGCTTTCATCCTATCTGTCCCTTTCTCCTCCTCTTTCTCTTTTCCTTCTTCTCTCGCCACTATCCTTCCCTTATTTAACTTCTCCTCATCCCTTCTTTCCCTCCTCCCTTCCTCCAATGGGTTTCCCTTTCCCAGCCTCTCCCTCGCTCTTTTCTCCTCTCCCTCTCTCTCTTGCTCCCATCAACCCATCCTTCCCTCCACCCCGCGGCCGCCTCGTGTCTGATCTCACAGCCTCTCCATCCCGCCCTATCCTCTTCCTTTTTCTATCCCTCTCCTCTCTGACCCTCAATTTCTCCCTCCCTCCCTCTCTTCCTGCTCTGGCTGACAATGACCGTCTTTTGCCTCTTCCCTGCCGTCTACAGTATGTTTTCCTTCTTCCTTTTTTTCTCTGTCCCTTCTCCCCTCACTCCAAACATCCCTTCCATTCTTTTCTCCCTTTCTCCCTTCCGACTTTGTTTTTTTCTCCCTTCAATCTCTCCCTTTCATCTTTCCCTCCTTTTAGCTTTCCTTTCTTTCCTTCCATCCCTCCCTTCCCTTCCATCTCTCCCTCTTTTCCTCCCTCCTTTTCATCCCTTCTCCCTTCAGCTCTCCTTTCCACAGCCCCATCTCTATATTCCTTTTCTTCTTCCTTCCCTCCTTTTTCTCCTTTATCCCTTTCAAGTTTCCTTCTCTTCCTTCCTTTTTATTCTACCCTTCAGTCCTATCCCTTCATGACATCTTTTCTTCCCTCTTTCCTTATTTTCCTTCATTCCCTACCAATTCTCCCTCTCTTTCTCCATTTCATCCTTCCTCCTTTCCAAATCTCCCTCTCTCACTCCCTTTCATTCTTCCCTCCATGCAGTTCTTCCTCCCTTCCATCTCTCCCTTCCTTCCCTTCATATATTCCTTCTTCCCTTCCAAGTCTCCGTCTCTTCCTCCCTTTAACCTTTCTCTCTATACATACAGTCCTTCCTCCCTTCCATCTCTCCCTTCGGCCCCTCTGTGCGTGCGGTCCGCGAGCTGGTCATTGTGTTTCCTCGCGACCCATAAAATGAATTCACTCCGATAATGCCGCGATTGTTACTTACGCGCCGGCTCTTACTTATGCGCCCGTGAAAAGGGAAAGATACGGCGGAAAAGGGGAGATACGGGGCCGAGCAGGTGACACAGAGGGGAAGAGGGCGGGGCGGAGAAGGGAAAGGAAGAAAGGCGTTGGGGAAAGGTATGGAGGGCCGAGGACACGCTGAGGAAACCAGGGACAAAGAAGATAGACAGAGATATGAGGGAAGGGGGTGGAATAAAGAATAATAATAATAATAATAAGAAGAAGAAGGGGAAAGGTATGGAGGGTTAAGGAGCACGAAGAGGAAACCAGGAACAAAGGAGATGGACAGAGATATGAAAGAAGATAGTGGAATAAGGAAGATAGAGAGATATGAAGGAAGAAGGTGGGAAAAAGAAGAAAAGGAGCTGGAATAAGAAAAAAAAAGATAGTGGTGCAAAGGAATAAAGTGAAATGCAGTAGGAAAAGATGCAAGAGGAACGAGAGGACAGAGGTGTGAAGGGAAGGAATGAGGGGAAGGAATGAACGCAAAAATGGGAGAATGGGAAGAAATTGACAGTCATTGAAGAAGGTGTTGGATGAAGAAGGGAATATAAAAAAGAAGGAAAAATGCAGAAGGGGGAAGTTTCTGTCTGTGCCAATTCGGTCCTCCTCCTCCTCCTCCTCCTCCTTTTGCTCCTCTTTTTATTCTATCTCCAACTCTTTCACTCCTCCGCTTCCTCTTCCTCCTCCTCCTCCTGCTCCTCTTTCTATTCCATCTCCAACTCTTTCACTCTCCTTACTGTGTGCCCATCCTGTAAGTCACCTGTCTGTCTTTGCTAATTCCGTACTCCTCCTCCTCCTTTTGCTCCTCTTTTTATTCCATCTCCAACTCTTTCACTCCTCCTCCTCCTCCTCCTCCTCCTTTTGCTCTTCTTTCTCCTCTATCTCCTACTCTTTCACTCTCCTTGCTGTGTGCCCATCCTGTAAGTCACCTGTTTGTCTTTGCTAATTCCGTACTCCTCCTCCTCCTTCTGCTCCTCTTTCTCCTCTATCTCCTACTCTTTCATTCCTCCTCCTCCTCCTGCTCCTCTTTCTCCTCTATCTCCTACTCTTTCACTCTCCTTGCTGTGTGCCCATCCTGTAAGTCATCTGTTTGTCTTTGCTAATTCAGTACTCCTCCTCCTCCTCTACCACATACTCCTCTATCGTCCCCTCTTTCACTCCCCGCCCAAAGCTCCACGATCAATAACTATGGAAACTAAATGAAAAAAAAATACACATCCATCCTTTGTGAATTCCATAATGAGAAGGTAAGGGGGGAGAGCGTCAATTTTTTTTACCTGCATAGTTTTACCATACAAGCTCAGGGCAGGTAGCTAGCCAGGTAGAATTTTTAGTCGTTTCTTTTCAGTAATTAGAGAGAGACCAAATGACTGGTAAACTTGTGACCTAGGAAAAAAAATGACTACGTGCACTACCTTCATTTTGTTCACTCATATTATTGCTTATACGGTACCAAGGTTTATGTTTTGTTTTATTATATCCATACAAATCACAGCAGGTGTACGGGATGGAAGGTGTGTGTGTGTGTGTGTGTGTGTGTGTGTGTGTGTGTGTGTGTGTGTGTGTGTGTTACATATTCAAACCAGTCAATTCAATACGTCAAACAGTTCACTTAACACAACACAAAACAGGAAAACGATTATACAGGCGTTAACCACGAGTCATTCACCAATCACCGTCTAATGTAACACAGCCTTTGAAGTAGATGTTAAGCGGTGGAGACGAACACCTCGTGAAGAACATACAGGAACTATCTATCTATTTGTACAGAAAACCTACGTTATAGCCGTGAGTGGCCTCGGAGGTACAATGAAAATAAAAGAAAACATATGCCGATACACTGTTTAGGGGCCATATAGAGTCGCAAAGGCTGCGAAACATTGACTTACTAACATTAATAAGATGCTAAAAGAGGAGATTTAGTTGTCTGGATTATGAAGTTTTCCGCATGAAGACTTTCAGACTCACAAACAGATGGTAGGCCTAGTCGTTATCAAGTTTACGTGTTACTGTAGTGTCGCTATGAAAAAAAAAAAAAAAATCCTAGTGTTTGCTGTATTAATCAACTTTGAATTTTGTGCTTTGAATGTTGTCAATAAATTACTACGACCTGCCTAATGCCTGGACGCCGGGTTTTGATCGCACTATGTCCAGAGGCGTGTTCATTGCATGTAAACAGGAGTGGGCAAAAGCTCTGTGTGTATTTGTGTTTGTAATTTCATCAACAAATTAATATACTGCTACTACTCATGTGTGTGTCTGTGTGTCTGTGTGTGTGTGTGTGTGTGTGTGTGTGTGTGTGTGTGTGTGTGTGTGTGTGTGTGTGTGTGTGTGTGTGTGTGCGCGAAACTAACCCCCGCTTCCTTCTCTTCTTTTTCTCCTTTCTTTTCCTTCCCATTTTCCACCAATCTACTCACCTCCCTATTTTCTCTCTCCCCTTTCCCTTTTCCCCTTATCTATCTTCTTTAGTATGCCCCTTTCCTCACCACCATTTCCCTACTTCTTCCCTTTATCTTACTTCCCTTAATTTACTCCTTCCCCTTTCCCATCCACCCCCTTTCCCTTTAACCCTCCTTCTCCCCTTCTCTTCATCCTAAGCCCCATTCCCCTATCACTGTCCACTCCTCTCATATTTCCTTCCCTAATATTTTTCCTTCCCATTTCCCATCTCATCCCCTTTCTCTCTTCTCCCCTTCAATTCACCGTAGTATCCATTCCAACGACCGCTCTCCCCCTTCCCCATTTATCTTGCTTCCATTACTCCCCTCTTCCCTTCCCCACCTCTTCCTTTCCCATCTCACCCATTTCTCTCTTCTCCCCTTCAATTCATCCTAGTATCCATTTCAAGTACCATTCCTCCCCTCCCCCATTTATCTTGCTTCAATTTCTCTCCCCTTCCCTTCCCCTTCCTCTTTCCCCACCCCTTCAACAACACGGTTCCAGGGAAAAGCTCAAAATGTTTAGTCCTTCAGCTTTTCCGGTTTTTGAGTAGTTAATGATCGGGTGCTCGGCGGAAAATATATGTCAGATTCAGGAGCAGGAAAGGAAGGAAAAAACAATGTGGAAAGAAAAACTAGAATAAAAAAATCAGAGTAAAAATTTTGTGCTGATGCGGATATTTTTTATTTTACTTGATTTTCTCTCTCTCTCTCTCTCTCTCTCTCTCTCTCTCTCTCTCTCTCTCTCTCTCTCTCTCTCTCTCTCTCTCTCTCTCTCTCTCTCTCTTTCTCTTTCTTTTTCTCTTTCTCTTTCTCTTTCTCTTTCTCTTTCTCTCTCTCTCTCTCTCTCTCTCTCTCTCTCTCTGAAGGCATGAAAGAATAGGCGGCGATTATTTTCCTCTTTCCTTCCCGTCGTGCCTGAAGGAAAAAAAAACACCGGTGAAATATTTTCGTATTAAAACTTTTATCATAAAGAAGGGAAGGAATTATAAATGCAAATACGGGATGATTTTTCTTCCCTCTTTTTTTTTTTTACACATCAGTTCCAAAAGTGATGTTATTAGGCGGGAGAGAAATCAAAAAAATACAAAGCAGACGAAGAGAGAGAACACGAGAGTGACGATGAGTGTTACGTCAAAGTGAAGTACACACACACACACACACACACACACACACACACACACACACACACACACACACGAACGGACACTAAAAACCGAAGGGTCATAAAACACAAAACTATAGAAAAACGAGACGTGCTTTTAGCGTTATCATCATGTCTGAGCGAGAAGTAAAAATGTGGAGTGAAGTAAATAAAAAAAAAAAAAAAATAGAGGTGTGATGCGTGTTGCTGCGCCGCGTGACGTCACAACGGCGAACATTTAAAAACGTGTGGACAACAAACAAACAAACAAACAAAAACAAAAAAAAACGTTCCAGCATTACCACACCGCAAAAGAACAAAACTAAACAGACATAAATAAATAAATACATAAACAAATAAATGAAAATAGAAATATATATATAAAAATTTGAGTTGACATCCAAACATTCGCTTCTAGATTTGATATTACGAAAAAGTATGCATAAAAATGACATCCACAGGTGAATCACAGCGTAATACTCCCCCCCCCCCCCCAAACACACACACACACACACACACACACACACGGATAGAAAAGCCTTGGAAATATATATAAAAAAAAAAGAATAATGAAAAGACTGTACTCACGCCAACAGCACCGCCACATGTCGTCCGCCTTACCTGCGAAACAATAAAATTTCTCTAATTACTCAGTACTTCCAAACAGCGCCATAACGTAATGAGAAAAAATGTGAAAAAAAACGTGAAAAAAATGTTCTACGCGTTGTGCTGATGAAGAGCCGCACCTTCGTATCTCAACATTTATTTTTACTTGATTTTTTGAAGGACTTGTGACGTACAGTTTTTCCTCGTTGACCTCTTTTCCTCTCCCTTTTTTGCCTCTTATCTGGTCATCCACTAACAGCATTCTCATTCTTCACCTCTCATCCGTCTCCCTCCAAGCACTTTTAGACCCTTGACAATTCTCTGTTCCCCCTCTGCCTTTTCCTCTTTCTCTTCCCGAACATAACCTTCTACAACATGACGTACACTCTCTCCTCGTTCAAATTTTCCTCCCCCTTTGTTTGTCTCTCATCTGGTAATCCTCTAACAGCATCCTGATCCTTCACCTCTCATCTGTCTCCCTCCAAGCACTTTTAGACCCTAGAAAATCCTCTGTTCCCACTCTGCCTCCTCCTCCTTCTCTTCCCCAACATACCCTTCTACAACACCATCACCATCACCTCTTCTTCCTACACTAAGCCTTTCCATAAACACATCAACTCTTCATTTACCTCCCTCTAAGCATTCCCAGCCCCAGTAAATAATATATTCCTTCTCTATTTTCTCCTCCTCGTCCTTTTCCCTCGCATACCCTTCTACAACACCATCACCACCACCACCTCCTCCTCCTCCTACACTGTCCCATTATCTTTTCATCTCCTCTTCAATAACCAGTCACCATCCTCCTCCTCTCTTTTCTACACTGTTTCATTCTTTTCACATTTCCTCTTCAACCTCCCACAACAACACAAACTCCTCCTCTTCTTCCAGCATTCTCTCATCATCTTCCAATTTTCTCTTTTAATACCCAAAGACACCATTTTCTTCACTTTGTTTTGCCTCCGTCCAACGCCCCCACAGCCCCAGTAAGCCACTCCTTCCACTCTGTTCTATCTCTTCAACCTCCAACACCACTCCCCCTCCCTCCTCCTCCTCCTCCTCCTCCTGCTCTTCAATAACATCCCGAGGGCAGAAAAAGGTCAAGGTGAGGCGAAGGTCACTGGAAAAACTACATGACTAAGCCCGAGCATCAGTTAGTCTTTTGTCCTGTGGATGGTGGCGGTGTGGTACAGTGTCGACTGCCCTCCCGTGTTCCTGGGTTCGAGTCCCCTCTGTGACCGGCTTTTCTTATTCCTGCTACGCACCGCTATAATCATTAACACCATATTCTTGTCATTCTAATAATTAAAGAGATATTAAGAATGGGAAAGAAAGGAAAATGGACAGGGATAAATAAACGAGAGATGGGAGAGGGAAAAGGATTATGGATAGGTGATGAAAAAAAGAAACAAGAAAAGGAAGGATAAGGAAGGAAGATGTAGAATGAAAAAGTGGAAAAGGAATGGGAAAGAAAGGAAAATGGACAAGGATAAATAAACGAGAGATGGGAGAGAAAAGGGTTATGGATAGAAGGTGATACGAAGAAGAAACAAGAAACGGAAGGATAAGGAAGGAAAATGGAGAAGGAAAACGTGGAAAACCTGCCGGGCATAAAAAAAAATGATGATGATGAAAATCCATGTTAAGGGAAAAAATGAAAAGAAGAAGAAATCACGGAAGAATAAGGAAGGAGAATGCAGAAAGAAAAAAAAGTGGAAAACCTACCAGGAATAAAAAAAAAAAATGGAAGTAAACAAAGAAAATCCACGTTAAGGGAAAAAATGAAAAGAAGAAAAAAACACGGAGGAATAAGGAAGGAGAACGTAGAAGTGGTAAACATACCAGGAATAAAAAAAAAGAGGTATACGAAGAAAATCCACGTTGAGAAAAATTATATGAAGAGAAAATAGGAAAAGGAGAGAAAAAGATTGGTAAGCGCTGGAGTAGGATGACTTCGAGAGCAAAACAGGATTAATGAGCCGGCATGCAACACGAAGATTCTGCCTTTTTTGCGTGTTTTTTCATGTGTGTGTGTGTGTGTGTGTGTGTGTGTGTGTGTGTGTGTGTGTGTGTGTGTGTGTGTGTGTGTGTTTTAAGCGTGTTTGCCGACTTGCTTACTCCTTTTATTGTAACTTCCTTTCCTCGTATACTTAAAAGCAAAATATATACATGAATCGGTATTTTTCTTCATTACCGTGACGTGTTTCCTTTTCCGGTCAAAAGAGAAGTGCATTTCATCTCCGTTTTTACTACACTCATACCGTTATCTTGTATTATACACGAAAGTTATATAATTTACATGAGGACTATATTGAGTTTTCCATCTCCATAAACATTTATTTTTTCCTCTATGTGAATCATTCATAAAAAAAAATACAGCAATACGACTGAATTCACCTACAGACATCTGTTATATTAATGAAAAAAAAAATATAATACATCTATCTATCTGTCTATATCTATACCTCTCTCTATCTATCTATTTCTCTATATATATCCACAGACATCTGTTCTAATATTAATATAAAAAAAAAATCAATACATTTAACTGCGTCTAAATACATATGAAAAACATCTAACTACATCAAATATACACAAAAAATAATATGCTTCACGTACACCTCTACATAAAAAGGCACATACAATTTTGACTACCAGCATCTTTCACATCTAAAACATCCCAACACAGACCAAGCAACACAGAGCAACGAAAACAAATAACACTAACACAAACAAACGACCAACAACACATAAAAACACACAGCAGCATCGAAAACCAAAAAAAGAGACCAGAAATACTCAGAAATTTCCCCAACACACAGAGAAGTAAAGGGTTACCGTCACACACATTTCAGTTCTGTCATCACGCCATTTCCGATACTACGACCTTTCCTTTCGGCGAGCTCAATGCATCAGATTGCTCGGACTCTGAAACGGTGCGGAGGCGAGGTGTGTGTGTGTGTGTGTGTGTGTGTAAGAGAGAGAGAGAGAGAGAGAGAGAGAGAGAGAGAGAGAGAGAGAATGAGGCGTGAGATGACAGCGAACAAGAAGAAGATGAGGAGAAAATAAGTTGGAGAAGGAATGGCTCGAACGTTTCACCTTCATCATTTTCAAACTTTAACTGTGATGCCTTTTATAACATTACACATACCAGGTGGGTGTTAATTCGTTCTTCTTTGCTCTTAAGCTGATTGGCAATGAAAATATCAGTGAGGACAAGACGTAATAATATGAGCTAGGTGACGTTAGGCAAGATGCTGAATGAATAAAGAGGAGATACGAGAATAAGTGTGTAAATATAAGAAAATAGGAAGAAGACGAAGAGGTTAGAGTTTAAAATGGAGGAGGAAAGGAGGAGGAAGAGAAAGAGGAGAAAGAGAAGGACGAGAAGTACAAGTGCTCATCATGGAAGTCAAGAGGAGATACGAGAACAAGTGTGTAAATATCATGAGAAAATAGAAAGAAGACGAAGAGGTTAGAGTTTAAAATGGAGAAGAGGAAGAGGAAGAGAAAGAGGAGAAAGAGAAGAACGAGAAGTACAAATGCTCATCATGGAAGTCAAGAGGAGATACGAGAACAAGAGTGTAAATATCATGAGAAAATAGGAAGACGAAGAGTTTAGAGTTTAAAATGGAGGAAAAGAGGAGGAGGAAGAGGAAGAGGAGAAAGAGAAGGACGAAAAGTACAAGTGCTCATCATGGAGCTCAAGAGGACGATGACGAAAACGGGAAGCATTTATCATTAAAGAAAACGGAAACAGGGACAAAAGGGATATGTCCTCGTTATGGAAGAGCAAAAATAACGAGGACGAGGACGCGTTGTGTAAAGCGAATCAAGAGGAGCTTATGAGGATCGAGAAAGATGAGACCGAGGTAACGAAGAGTAGGCGGGAACTAGGCGACGGAGAAGTGGATGAGGCGTGGGCGGCGAGGCAAGAAGAGGCGAGGAAAGACAACGTGGGAGGAAGAGACGTGGGCGGGAAGACGGGAAGAGAATGGTAAGGAGGAGGTGGAGGAAGGGGAGGAGGGTTGAGAAGGAGGAGGAGGAGGTGGAGGAAGGGGAGGAGGGTTGAGAAGGAGGAGGAGGAGAGGAATTTCATCTTTGTCAACCTTGAACTTGCTAATTTCCCAGCTAATTCCGAGGAGGACGGCGGGTCATTAAGTGCCGCGTGGGACGAAAAGGAGGGAGTGGGACGAAGAAAAAGGTTGTGATTGTGTTCTTGTTGTTTCTGTTGTTGTTGATGTTGATGTTATTAGGGTTGGTGCTATTGTTCTTGCTGCTGTTGTGGGTACCGTTGTTGATATTATTGATGCTTTTGCTACTGTTGTTGTTCTTGGTGGTGCAACTAATCTAACACACACAATAACACTCGCAAATTCGGGTCAATCCACCACCACCACCACAACGCTACTCATACCAACGCCCAATGAACCTCCCTAACACACACACAAATTCACCACTCACGCTATATATATATTTCACCACACCACTTCCACACATTAAAGTTTTCCCCTCCAACACTAGCCTTTCATATAATGCTCCGAGGAGGGCTGTAATACTTCTTCAATCTGTTTGGTAACGTCTATTGTGAAAATGAACGTGTGATCTGTGTGTGTGGGTGTAGGTGTGGGATTTACTCAAAGCGATGAGGTCCTATAAGTTTACGTGTTATGAAAACTTTAATAGCAGCAGCCAAATACAATCAACACAAGTTTGTCCAGCGCACTGCCATACTGATTCCCGTTTCTCCTTTTAGATATTACCGACTCCCACACTCCTATGTTACTTAAAGTGTCCTCCTCCTCCTCCTCCTCCTTCGTAAATGGCTTGGAGGCAGGAGTTAGTAGTGATATCAATAAGTTTGCAGATGATACTAAGATCGGTAGAGTAATCCAGTCAGACCAGGACGCTAGCGTTCTCCAGGATGAGCTTGACAGACTATATGATTTGGCGGGGAAGTGGCTGATGGAATTCAATGTTGGGAAGTTTAGTATTCTGAGTGTAGTAAGGAAAAACCCCTCACATAATTACTCTTTCAATGACACTCCTCTAAGCAGGTCTGGGTGTGAGAGGGACTTTGGAGTCTTAGTGAGCACTGACCTTCGTCCTAGGGCCTAATGCATCCTATCTAAGAATCGTGCAAACAGGGCACTGGGTTTCATCTCGAGGAGCGTAAGCAATAGGGGTGCTGAGGTTATCCTCACACTTTAATTAGCTCTAGTTAGACCTCACCTAGATTTCGCGGTCCAGTTCTGGTCACCCTACAAAGGAATGGATATTAAGATATAAGAATCTGTACAAGGAAGGATGGCAAAAATGATTCAAGGTGTGAGAAAGTTGCCTTATGAGGATAGACTTAAGCATTTAAATCTACACTTTCGAGAATGGCGAAGGTTGTGAGAACACCTTATAAAAGTCTATAAATGGATGAAGGGCTTTAATAAAGGGGATGTCAATAGGGTTTTCGTTGTAAAAAAGCCAGGTAGGACACGTAGCAATGGTTTTAAGTTAGAAAAATTCAGATTCAGCAAAGACATAGGCAAGAATTGGTTCACCAATAGAGTGGTGAATGAATGGAACAGGCTTGGCAGTCATGTTGTGGGTGCCAATACCATAGATACATTCAAGAAGAGGTTGGATAAATTCAAGGATAGTGAGGTGAGGTGGGGTTAGGATTACAGGTGCTGCCTTGTATAGGCCAACCGGCCTCTTGTAGACTCCTTACATTCTTATGCACTTATGTTCTCCTCCTCCTCCTCGTTCATCTCTTTCACACGCACCAATACACACCAGTTCTCATGCAACACCGATTTAGTAACTTTCCAAAAACGAGAAATACTGACATAAACACCAAAGAAAAAAATAAACACGAGCAAAGTAAAGTCTAAGAGCCCCTAAAAGAATGAAAAGAAACACAAAACACCCAATCATTTTTCGACCATTTTTCCCTCCCTCCAAAAAGAGAGATATATTGGAGACTAATACCACATAACCACTCAAGATATTTTTCAATAAAAATTCCACTAGCGTATCTGAGAGAAAAGTTCTTGTGAGGGTGGCTTAGATGAGGGATACGGCGGGAGGGAGAGAGGCGGGGGGAAGGAGGAAGGAAGAAGGAAGGGAGGGAAGGAGGTGTATGAAGGAGGGGTAAAGAAGGGATGATAAAGGAGAGGAAGGGTAGGCTCTGATGGGGAAGAGATGACAGGGGTGGAGACAAAGAGAGAGGGAAAGAAGGGAAAGTGAAAAGGGAGAGAGTGTGAGAGGGAGGAGAGAAAAGATTGAAAGAGTGAAAGAGATGGAATGGAGAAGACGGGATTCCGATGAGACGAAAGGAGAGGAAAGAATGAGAAAGGGAAGAGGATAAACGAGGGAGCCGAGAAAATAAAAATAAAAGGGGAGAGGAAGGGAAGTAAAGAAGAGTAAATGAAGTGAAGAAGAATGGAAAAAAAAACTGAAAAGATGAAACTATAAAAGACAAAGAATAATATAGAAAAGGCGTGATTGTACGATTAAAAAATGGTATAGGCGGGAAAAGAGTAATATAATGGAGGAAAGCAAGAAAAAGAGAGAAAAAAGATTAGAAAGAAAGAAAGAAAAATAGAAAAAGTAAGACGAAAAGAAAAATGTCACGGTGTCTGACTCTCCTTATCTCCAGAAGAAGTTTAGGTAATCTCTCTCTCTCTCTCTCTCTCTCTCTCTCTCTCTCTCTCTTGTCAATATATGTCTCTTTAAATTAGAAGGGAGACATTTGACCAATAAAAAAATACATTCTAATTTTACCTTCACCACGACCATAACCATAATCAATACATCAACAACAACAGCTACTACTACGACTACTACTACTACTACTACTACGACGACGACGACCACAACTGCAGCGACTTCAAATTTGTCCTTCCCTTCCCTCTTACTCTCTCGACTACAGAACCCCCCCTCCAAATAAAAACGAGGGCGTGAGGAGGGTATGAATAGCTCGAGGAAGAGAAAGGGAGGAGGAGGAACGAAAGAAGAAAGCGGAGAAGGGGAGAAAGAGGTATGCGAGAGAGGAAAGGAAAAAAAAAAAGGGGGGGGGGAGGGAAAAGGAAGGGTAGAAATGAGGGAATTAAACAAAACACCAAATATGAATAACTCGAAAGGGAAGAAGGGAAGAAAATAAAGGAGAAGGGAAGGAGGAGGCATACGAGAAGAGGAAAGGAAGAAGAGGAAAAAAGGAGAGGAAAGAAGAGGAGAGATAAAAGTGAGGTAGGAAGGAAGAGACGATAGGAGGAAATACACGAGAAGAGGAAAAGGAAGGAGGGAAAAAAATAGAGGAGGAAGAGGAGGGGAAAAAATGAGGTGCGCTTTACTTCTTTTACCTCGTTAACCTGTCACCTGCTACTTAGAGGTGTCGGAGTTCACCTGAGAGAGAGAGAGAGAGAGAGAGAGAGAGAGAGAGAGAGAGAGAGAGAGAGAGAGAGAGAGAGAGAGAGAGAGAGAGAGAGAGAGAGAGAGAGAGAGAGAGAGAGAGAGAGAGATCGCAAACACAAGAGGTACTGAAATATGATGGAACACATCCGTAGACTAAATACTCATTATAAAACAAAATAATTATCAAACTAGAATATATTAAGCAAGTAAACGGCGACAAGAGAGTGAGAGAGAGAGAGAGAGAGAGAGAGAGAGAGAGAGAGAGAGAGAGAGAGAGAGAGAGAGAGAGAGAGAGAGAGAGAAATTTCATCACCACCTTGAGAAGTCTTGTGGTGTTGACATGCGTAATAAGCTGATGGAGAGAGGAAGGAAGGGAGGAAGGGAAGAGGGAGGAGGAAGAGGGAGAGGGAAGGGAGGGAGAGAAGTGGATCACGTTTTATTCCTTCTCAGTTCTGACCCAGTGTGGAAAGAAGGAAAAGAATGTGGAGGAGGAGGAGGAGGAAGGGTAGAAGGAGGGGTAAGAGGAAGAGGAGGAGGAGGAGGAGGAGGATTGCGAGGAGAGAATAAGGAATGAAGGTTGAGGATGTGTGGGAGGAGAAGGAAGGGGAGGAAGAAAAAAAGGAGACGTAAGGGAGAAAAGGAGGAATGAAGTTAGGAGGAGATATCTTTCTGTTCCTCCTCCTCCTCCTCCTTCTCTCCCTTCTCCAAAAGTCTGAAAGATGCCAATTGGTGAGTGTGGTTGTTTCTCTCTTTCTCTTCTCTTCTCTTCTCTTTTCTTCTCTTCTCGTCTCTTTTCTAACCTTTTCTCCTATTCTGTTTTCTCCTCTCCTTTCCTCTCCCTTCCTTTCCTTTCCTCTTTCCTCTTTCCTCCTCTCCTCTCCTCTCCTCTCCTCTCCCTCTCTCTCTCTGGGTGATCAGAGTGGCAGCTAATAGTAAAAGGTGACGGGGTTGAGAGCCGGGGCCATGCGTAGTCAAGCGCTCGAGTATATTCCGAAAATCCGTGAGTGTCAGAAACGTGAGAAAAATAACTTGACGAAAACACTTAAAACAAAATAAAAAATAAAAGCACTTCCCATCGCTATCCAATCCCTTCCATCTGTCTCTCTCCCTCCCGCTTTTCCTCCACGCCCTGAAGAAGGAAGAGCCTCCCCGCCCTTAAAGCCTTCCGCCTCGTTAGGGCATGACGGCAGCCACGCCCCTGGTAACAGCGTCGCCACACTGCCGGCTCAACGGTGTGAAAACGACCACCTGTCTGTCCAAAGCTTCTCTTACCTCTCGCTTCCTCGCCCTCCTCACTCCGTCCGCGTCTCCCAGCCCCTTGCTCTCCTTCCCCACCGCCTGCTACTGCCTAATCTGCCGAGCCGTGCAAAAGAGCAGCGATAGAACGAAAGTGGAGTTATGGCAGGGATGAGGAAGCGGTAAAAATGATAAGTAAAACCTAGCCAAGACAGCGACAGTGGTATGATTTTGTAAACGTTGTAATGGTATTTATTAGTAGTCATGTGGCTAGTTTGGCTTTTTTATTCTACTTTTGTGACCGAGTTAGTGAGTGGTGTTGGATTTTCACATGGATAATTCAACATTTACAAACTCAGTTGTACAAAGTAATAAAAAAAATCAACAAAACCAACTAACCATGCCTTGAAAAACGGGTCAAAAAAGACAAATCAGCCATGTTGTCGTTAGTAAAGACTAATACGCCGTTAAAAAATCAGGAGAGCGACAGTGACGGGGTGGAACCGAGAGATGGCATGGACCTGAGAGCAGAGTGAGGGCTAGGGAGTGGCAGGCAGATTTTTTTTTCACAACAAAGGAGACAGCTCAAGGGCACAAAAAAGGGAACAATAATAAAAAAAGCCCGCTACTCGCTGCTCCAAAAAGAATCCAAGGAGGTGGCCGAAAGAGGGGTCAATTTCGGGTAGCAGATAAGGGAGAGTTCGCAGGGGAGTGTATACGTGGAAGTGATGGTAGAAGTGTGGGGTAAACAGTGACGGAGGGGCGGGAGAAGGTTAATGGCTGGAGAGGGTAATGGTTGGAGAGGGTAACGCTGCGTGGAGTGTAAATTTAAATGGTAGTCAATGGAAAGCTTTATAGGTGAGGCTGGATAGGGTGCTTAGAAGCCATAAAATTAATCAACTTACCCTTACAATGAGCCATTTTCGATTTGCAACACTAGATGGCGTTACGTGTAACTTCTTCCAAAATTTACTGAACAGCCCCATCTCCTTTGTATGGTCTTATATGCCAGAAAGTCTTACATACCATACAAATAATCAAGTAATATCTACGAGTGTCATTTTCGGTCTGGAACACTAGATGGCGTTACGTGCAACTGCCTCCAGACTTTACTGAATGGCCGTATCTCATTTGTACAGTCTTATATACCAGTCTTAGATGCCAAAAAATAATCAAGTTACCCCTAAAAAGGGTCGTTTTCGGTCTGTGACGCTTGATGGCGTTACGTGCAGCCGCTTCCAAATTTCCCTGAAGAGCTCGATCTCCTTTGTGTAGTCTCCTTGGTGGCCGCCTCCTAGGTTTCCGGCCTCGACCACCACGGAGGAAACAACCCTAACGTCCCGACTAACTTGTCTTTGTCTCACACTCCCAAGGATTAAGATACTGATGGTCCTGTGGTTGCGTCCTTTTTTTTTTTTTACATTTAAAGAAAGAAAGACTAAAGAGTGTGGACCTGAGATATCGTAGCTCCAAGAAACATTACTAAACGGCCACGTCACTAAAAGAAGAAAGGCCAAAGAATGTGGAGAAGCTGAAATATCGTCGTCATAAAAATAAGATGAAGGGGGAAAAGTTTTGTGAGTTGTAACAATAATAAATGTCAGATTTGATTTGCCATTATCCTTAGACTTAACGACATAATGTTATTTTAAGGATTCTCTCGTACGAGGGTTCACCACCAGACGAACAGAATAAAACCGAAGTGCGTGACTGAAGGATCTTATATATATCAAGAAAGCGACAAATCATTCCAAGCAAACAAACACAAATAGATAAAAAAAAATCGACAGAGCCTTAGATACAAACCTCCCATAAAAAAATATACGAGTCATCCCTCAAACCCTAAAGAACAAAAGGGAAAACTACAACAATCCATCAAACTCCACCACACATCAGGGAGCGGAGAAAAAGCAGCAGCACTTTGCCAGAAGCCACAAACGGGAGGGGTCAAATCCATCACCAGATCCGGCCAGCAGAGAAGGAAGAAGAAAACGAAGCCGAAGAGGAGAGGAAGAGTAGGAGGACGAGAACAGCAGGAGAGGACGGTAGTTGGAGGAGGACGAGGACGAGGAAGAGGACATCAAAATAAAAGGCAATTGAAATCACTAGAAGACGAAGACGAAGAGGCAAGGAAGAAGAGGGCAGGAACAGCTGGAGAAAAAGGTAGTTGGAGAGGACGAGGAGAAGGAAAAGGAGGACGAGAACAGCAAAAGAGGACGAGAGGGAAGACACCATCATAAAAGGACAATTGATATCACTAAGAGACGAAGACGAAGAGGAGAGAAAGAGGAGGCCGAGAACAGGAGGAGAGGAAGAGGAGGAGGAGGAGGAGGAGAAGGAGGACACCATCATAAAAGGACAATTGGTATTACTAGGAGACGAAAATGAAGAGGAGAGAAAGAGGAGGCCGAGAACAGGAGGAGAGGAAGAGGAGGAGGAGGAGGAGGAGAAGGAGAACACCATCATAAAAAGACAATTGATATCACTCCACCATCCATCTCCGAGGTGCAATCTGCCGCCCTCAGCACCTCCAGCTTGCCAACGACGTCACGCACCACCCGCCAGCAGCTTCCCTCGCGTCCTCTCATAACAACCCTCAGCTGGCGGCCAACACGCGCCCGCCACACGCCCCAAATCCGTGTCGGCGGGAAAATGGAACGGGCGGACAAGGGAGAACACGGTGGAGGTCCTGGTGGCTTTTGGACGGTGGCCGAGCGTCGTGTGGAAGAGAACGAATACTTATTTCTTTGGACGTTTTTGAGTAGAGAAACATAAACCGGTGATGTCGTGAGGTTGGTAACAGTGTATATTTTGTTTTTACTTTTAAGAATGAATATTTTTTTATATGTTTCAAAATAGAGGAGCACAAACCGGTGACATTGTGGTGTTCCGTCTGTGGTGGCAGGCACTGGGTGGAGGAATAATTGTGAGGTTGGTAACAATAATATTTTGTTTTTAGTTTTTTACCGTTCGTGTGTCACTTCTTAGTTCCTTCACATGTCATGCAAAGTGGAGAAAAGACTCCCCCACACTATCCACGGTGATCCTTATTATCGATTTCTAACTGGAATTAAAAGCCTGGAACATAACTCTTTTTTGTAAAGTTCGGGCTTAACTCTAAATGGTCATTGTTTACGAGAAAACCTTAAATATTCTATGCGACAACTACCGAATTCAGGATTTAAACACTGCATGAAACATTGCATGCATATGAATGAATCCTTTCGTTTATGGGATGGTCGCATTGTGCAGCGTCGATCAAAAAGGGGAAAACTGATCTAGAACTAAAATGATAGAAAAAAAATCAACTGTTTCTGCTTCATTCTGTCCATTACCTTTTCTAATTCCTCTTTTCTCTTGCTCTTCTTCAACTGTTTCAATGCATTTCGTCATCGCCTTCGCCGTGTTAGCGTTGCCAGCACGACATGGCTCGGCTTTCCGCTTGTGAATGGCCGCAGTCGCGCGTGTGTATGGTACTTTTCCTCCTCGTTTTCTTACTCGAGTCTTTCTGGCCCCATCTGCCGGGCGCCCAGACGGCCAGGCGCGCCGCTTCCCACGCCGAGCCCTCAGAAGGCGTTGGCTTTCCTGCGACACGGCCACCCAATTGGACCACTGCCGAACTTTTGACGGAGGCTAAGTGTCTTTACACCTCACCTCCTCCTTGCAGCTTCACCGGAAAGATTTTCACACATTCAGACTGTTTCATCATTATGCGGATGCCGGGTACTTCCAGATATACTGGGGAGGGTGAACACTTGTCTTTCAGTCATAAGTAAATGCGAACCATCTTTTATACATGGTATGCAAGTTACTTTTGTGAGCCACCGCCTTTTCAACACATATTTTAAACGTCGTCTTTTCTTAGATAAGATTTTATATATCAAAGTTATTCCCGTAGGTCTACAAGGCGTTTGCTTTTGTAAGGATTAAAGTCTTCTTCAAGTCCTGCGAAGTGTTTCCTGGCAAATTACCTGACACCACGCCTCGCCTCGCAGGCCAGGTGTCACGGGGCGTGACGGCGGGGAGGGCGGTGAGATGGCGAGGCGCACTGCAGGTCTGCCAGGGGTCAAAACTTATCACCCTCCTGGGGGCACGCCGCGCCAAACCCTGGGACACCTTGGGGAGGGTGTCGGGGCAAGTGTGGCCACGACCCAAATTATTCAGAGCGTCTTGCACGAGCCTCGAGTAGCAAGTCCGGGAAACGACGCGAGTTTCCATTTAGGTGACTACGAACGCGCGTGTTGAGGCTCCAGTTTGTTTGCCTTTCAAGAGGACGACCCACATTGGCTTTTCTTCAGTGCATCCTTCTCCTCGACCGTCTCCTTCTCTCACTCTCTCTTAAAAAAAACAACCTTGCCTTCCATCCTTCTGCGCTGACTTCTCACTCTTTTGAAATACACCAAACCACCTTTGCTACACTTCCTCCCCTTCGATCTTCCTCCTCTCTCTACCAGCTCTCCTTTCCCTCCTTTTTCCTTCTCGGCTCATGGGCTTTCACCTTTTTTTTTTTACATCAAAGGAGACAGCTCAAGGGCACAAAAAAAGGAAACAATAATAAAAAAAAGCCCGCTACTCGCTGCTCCTAAAAAGAATCCAAAGAGGTGGCCAAAAGAGGGGTCAATTTCGGGAGGTGATGTGTCCAGATACCCTTACCTTACCTACTCCTCCCTTTCTGTCTCTTTTCTCCTAACCACCACCTTCCTTCCTTTCCCTCTACTCCTCCGACCTCCATCCTGTATCTCACTCTCCCTTTTATCCTTGTTTCTCCAACCCTCATGCCCATTCTCCTTATCTCCTCCTCCCTTTTCTCTTTCCAATCTCCTTCCCATTTACTATGCCTCACTCTTAGTTACCTCAACGTCCCTATTCTCTTTAGCTACTCTCCCTTCCTGCTCTTTTTCTCCCACCTCCATGCCCTTTCGTCCTTATCTCCTCCTCCCTTTCTCTTTCGCCGCTGCTTCCCCTCCCTCACGCCGCAGTACACAAGGTAATATATCGTGCCCAACAATATATTCCGCCCTAAGTTATTCTGCGCCACGCACGCGATAATAAGAAAATAGGGAGTGTAGCATTCCGCGAGGGCGATGAATGACGTGGCGGAGATATTACGAGCTTTAAAAGAGGTGAGAGTCCCCCCTCTTAGATATACGACGAGAGAGAGAGAGAGAGAGAGAGAGAGAGAGAGAGAGAGAGAGAGAGTAAGGAGGAAGCCTGAGCAGAAAATGAGAACTGGGGTGAAGTGAGGTGGAGAGGAAAGTAGGAGGTGGAGGAGGTGGAGGAGGTGAAGAAAGCTAAAAGAAAACGGAAAACTAACTAAAACGAAAAAATAAAAGGAAATAAGAAGAAATTATATATAGAAAGAGAGAAGAAGTAAAAAAAAACAGTATGCCGAAGTAAATAAGAAAATAGGCAGAAAATATATAAGAGAGGATATATAGAAAAGAAGAAAGAACACGAAGAAGAATAAAAAAGAAAGAAAAAGTAGAAGAAAAGGAAGCAAAAGAATACGTAAAAAACAAGAAAAAGGAAAAGGAGAAACGAAGAAGGCAAAAGAAAAAAAAATAGGCGAAAGAAGAAACAAAAGTGGCGAACGAACTAAAAAACCCAAAACACGAACGAATTAAAACAAAAGGAGGAAGAAAAAATAAACATGAAAAAACAGAATCCCCAAAATATCAATAGCTAAGAGATAAAAATAGGAGATTCGAAGAAGAGCAACAGCGCCACCAAATCGATAGCGTTCGCGGAAAAGCATAACCACAAATACCTGGCTCAAAAATAGCATCAGACCCAGCCTCCGCGAACCCCCGATATCATTTCCTCCCGAGCCAACACCGTCTTCGCGTCACACTCCAGCTTCGTGGGAGTTGAAGGTACGTAGGAGGGTATCACGTGCAGCCATGGGTACAGAAACGGGGAAGTGTGACCAAGTGAGTAGTGGAAGTCATTAGGTAGAACAATAATGAGACGGAGATGAAGAGCACGACGGTCTTTGATGCTGCTCTGATTAAAATGACATGGCGGAGGAATAAGAGGCGGAGGATGATGATGAAGAAGAAAAGGGAGAAGAAAAAAAAGAACATCAGTAACAGCAAAAAGCAGAAAGGCAGAGAAAAAAGGTTGGGAGGTCAGAAGATACGGATACTGGTGATGCTGCGAACACTGAAATGATGAAAATGGTGATAATGATGCATTTTTGAGATAAGGATGTTAATGAAGCTGCGTATGACGATGATAGACAAAGAGAAAAAAAATAATGATAAGTGATGGATTACGATTTTTGTGCTGTTGATGGTAATGATAATGATGTTGATGATGATAATGATGGTAATGATAGAGGACGATGATGATTCCTATGACGATTTTAATGCACCAGGAAAAGAAGATTGACTGACTGATAGATATTTAATGGCCTCCAATATTCAGTTAAAAAAAATTACACATTAGTTCACAATCTCTGGTCAACACACTACACACTACTGATGACTTTCAAGACGATAACGATGAGGTTTGTAATGACTTTTTTTATGCTGATGGTGATGCTACAGATGAATTTAATGACCTTGATGACCATAATGCCGAAGACGATGAATGTTGGGACGATGATGATGATGATAATGATGATGAATATGATGATGAAGTTTGCTCGATGATGCTTAATGAGGCTTGGCTAGGGATAAGAGTCATAAATCATTACAGGAGGAAGAAGAAGAAGAAGAAGAAGAAGAAGAAGAAGAAGAAGAAGAAGATGAAGAGGAAGAAGAAGAAGAAAAAGAAGATAAAACAAACAAGCAAAAAACAGCAACAACAAAAACATTATCTCCCTTTTCGCTATGCCAAAAATCGAGTGATAGGAGAACAATGTGTAAAAACAAAAAAGAAAAAAAAAAAGAGGTAGAAGCTGAAAAATTGTAAAAAAAAAAACATACTAAATCTCTCTCTCTCTCTCTCTCTCTCTCTCTCTCTCTCTCTCTCTCTCTCTCTCTCTCTCTCTCTCTCTCTCTCTCTCTCACTCTCACTCTTCCTCTCTCTCACCCTTCACTGTTGACACAAGAAACTTATAACTTGACTTGCTTCCCCTCAAAGAGTTCACGCTACGAGTCCCTTTTCAACGCCCAAATTAGTCCTTTTCTTTTACTCTCTCGCTCACTTAAATGAATATTGAAATTGCCCTCCCATAAAGTTATAATCTGATTCACTTTTTTCCGCTAAGATTTTTTTTTTCCTTTCTGACTTTTTTTTTCTCTTTAACCTTTTCCCCCCGAGGCCATTTCAAGTGTGTATTTCTTTTTCTTTCTTATGGAGACGATTTTTTTCTTTAGCTTTTTTATCCCCGACGCCATTTCATTTTTTTTTTCTTTGGGATTTTTTTGTTTTGCTTTTCTATGGGAATTTTCGAATAGACTAAAGCGGTTTGTTTTGCTCTATTGTTTATGGAGTTACTCAATAAATTCCTTGTTTTCTTGGTATCTTCCTTCCTACTTTTCTTCCCATTTTCTTCTCTTTCATGCATTTCTTTTTCTTTTCGTTTTTCCCTTTTTCCATTCCATACATTCTCCCTCTCTTCCTTTTTTCCCCTCTTATTTCACGCATTCTTTTTCTCGTTCCTCTTACATTGCCTTATCCTGAGCCTTCATACCTTTCCTCTTCTCATTATATCCTCCTCCTCCTCCTCCTTCTGCAGCAACTTAGGGAGGAGAATCTGAACTTTGAGGTGAACTTCCGCGCCACTTCGGTGTAAAATTAGCTTAAAGTGACATTTTAATTAAAGTCTCGGCTTAAGACACTCATCTTCAGGAGGAGGAGGAGGAGGAGGAGGAGGAGGAGGAGGAGGAGGAGGATGATTAGGAGGAGGGAGGTAAAAAAAAAAAAGCGCTTTAGTCACATCTCATTTCCCTCGTGATCCTCCATTTATTCTTCCCCTCAAGGTCTCCCGGTGCACATAACTCACCCATTTCACACACACACACACACACACACACACACACACACACACACACACACACACACACACAGTCACCATTTTCTCTATATCTCTCCTATTCCTCCTTTTCTTCTATTAACTTCTAACCTCATCTTTATTCTTACTTTATCATCGTTACTATTTAATCTCCTGCTTTGTTTCTTCCTTTTATTTTTTTCTGCTTAGCTATTTACTTTTATGACCGTCTTCTTATCCTCCTCCTTTCCTATTACTACTCCCTTTACTCGTTTCTTCCTATTCCTCCTTTACTCTTCTTTTTCTCCCTTCTTCCTCTTTCACTATTCACCTCTACCTTCTTATCTTCCTACCCTGCTGCTCCCCCTCGTCCCTTTTCTCCTCCTCTTTCCCCTCTTCCTCCCTACCTCGTGAAAGTATCTCCCTCTCTCTATTTTTGCGTCTCACCTTTTGTCACTGCATAGCTTCCACCTGTCCTCCCTTCACCCATCCCTTCACACCACCTCCATCCTCACTCTCTTTAATCTCCGCAGCTCCATAAATCTCTCTCTCTCTCTCTCTCTCTCTCTCTCTCTCTCTCTCTCTCTCTCTCTCTCTCTCTCTCTCTCTCTCTCTCTCTCTCTCTCTCTCTCTCTCATACTTCTTTCATTTTCTACATTTTCCCTTCCTCTTTTTTCTATCTTTTTTCACATCCCTTTTTTTCTCCTTTCGTCTTCCTCTACTTTCTCATACAATTTTAAAACGTGCAAACTCCCTCGGATTCCTTTCAGTTCCGTCTCTCTTTTAATTTTCCCTTCCCTTATCTTTCACATAATGTTCCCCTTTACTCCCTCAAACCTCCTCTATTTTCTCCCTTCCCCTATCTCACATTTGCCCCCTTTTTTTATTCCAGCAATTTCCTTTCGTTCCGTCTACTTTCATTTTTCTCCCTTTTACAGAAATATTCCCATCCTGTCCACACGCTTCGCTCACTCCTCCCCTTTCTATTTCTCTGGAAAAGTATGGATATCTACCCTTTCTACATTTATTCTTCCCCCACTAGCGTACGGATAAGCCGGTTCATTTTTCCCACTCGCCTTGTACTCCAGGCATGACAAAACTCCTCCCTCGTTTTGTTTTGACTCTTCCTGTATTCCGAAAGTAACAACATGCATTCCACGCCCTCGTCCCACTCTTCCTGTGTTCCAAACTTGACAACATTGCTCCCACGCCACAAGCACATTCCCTTACCTCGCCCTCATACAAGTAAACGTTTCCCAGTCTCCGGAAAATATGAAAACGTTTGAGTGACACGCTTTTCCTTGTACTGTTGTTCCGTGAATGTTCTAACAAAGACTAATGATGATAATGATAAGCCTTCTCCTCCTCCTTCCTTCCTTCCTTCCTCCCCTTCTTCCATTCTTCCCTCCTTTCTCTTTCTCTTTCTCCCTTCTCCCTCCTTCCCCTCCTCCCCCTACTCCACCATGCCTATGCCAACTTTCTATCTCTAATGATGAGGCTTTTCTTCCACTCCTCTTTACAAAACTCTCTAATGAGTGACTCTCTCTCTCTCTCTCTCTCTCTCTCTCTCTCTCTCTCTCTCTCTCTCTCTCTCTCTCTCTCTCTCTCTCTCTCTCTCATAAAAAGATATAAAAAAGTAGCTTATTAGGTTTAGAAACGTCACCTGTTATGTTTTCTTCTCTTTTTTTTTGATCTTGCGTGTCTTTTTTTTTCTTTTTTCTTAAGCGCCTTTCCTCAGAAGTAGCCAACCTCCGCCTTTCTTCCTTTATTCCAGCTCCACTAAGTCCAGCGCGAGTGTGAGATAAAAGTGTGTGGATTAAGAAGGATGTGGAGGTGTTTTTGCTTTGATCATTCCTCTTATCTCTTTTCTCTCCTTACATTCTGCCGTGTTTCAGATATTCTTCGTGTTGTGTTGTGTTGTATTTCCCATTTCCCTTTTAGGCTTTCTTTGTTTTTGAGTCTTTTGTTTATCTTCCATTTGTGTGCTCGTGTTTCCTTCTCTTTCTCTTTTCCATTTTTTACTTTTACTTTTTTCTATTTTATATTCTCTTTTTTTCTTTCTATTTCTTTCTTTCTACTTCTATTTTTTTCTTCTCCTCTTTCGTCATTTCCTTTCTTTCGTTCTTTCGTTCGTTCTTTTATTCTCTCTCTTTCTTTCTATCTTTGTCAGTCGCTTGTTCATTCGTTCTCTCCCTCTTTCTTTCTTTTTCTTTCTTCTTCTTTCTTTTTCTTACTTTCCTTCATCTTCTTCTTCTTCTTCTTCGTTTTTTTCCCAACATTCCACACTGCATCTTCTCTCCCTAATCAAGTTCTCCTTCTGCTCTTCCTCAGTTTTCATTCTCTCCTTTTTTTCCCCTCCACTTTTTCCTTCTTCTAATTCCTCTTCTTTCATTGTTTTCTTAAGTTCTCTCTCTCTCTCTCTCTCTCTCTCTCTCTCTCTCTCTCTCTCTCTCGCACCCTAATATCAATGTCACGTGCTTGGTTGCCCTTCAAAAAATAATATTCTTAAGTATGAAAAGAAAAAAAAATGCATGAATATTAAAGAGATGCTTGCAAAGACGTTAATGGATGCTGTTCATGGAGATAATGAGAGAGAGAGAGAGAGAGAGAGAGAGAGAGAGAGAGAGAGAGAGAGAGAGAGAGAAAGAGGGGTAGTAGGCGCAGTAAGATGAAAGGCACTTACTAATGAGGAGGAAGAAGAGGAGGACGAGGAGGAGGAGAAGGAGGAGGAGGAGGAGGAGGAGGCAGAAGATAATGGGAGAGGAGTTTGTTAAGGCCTTAGAAGATAGGAAAGATGAGAGGGAAGGCGAAGGAGGATGAGAGGGAAGGCGAAGGGGCGGGAACGCTAATGACAAAACACGTTGAAACACTAAAACGTAAAATATTATCACGTTAAATATTTAATAAAACGAACAATGGATTATTATTTTTTTACATACGGGCAATTTTTTTTCGAACAGGCATTTTGTCAACCTCCCTTTACCTTTTATTTTTTTTATTTTTTATTTTCAAGAGTGTTAGGAAACTTCATCTCTTCCGTCTCTTTGTGAAGTGTAATGATGAAATGCTACACTGGAATTTCGTTAAAAGAAAACAAATTTACGTTTAATTGGCGAAACTGTTTTGTGTGTGTGTGTGTGTGTGTGTGTGTGTGTGTGTGTGTGTGTGTGTGTGTGTAAAACGGCTCCATAACCTAAACTCTGAAGCTAAAAAAAAACAAAAAACTTGAAACGAAGCGAAAATTTCAAATACGAAACGAACTTCAGAACCGAAACTCCAAATACGAAATGAACTTCAGAACCGAAACTCCAAATACGAAATGAACTTAAGAACCGAAACTCCAGACACGAATTGAGCTCCAGAACCGAAACTCCAAATACGAAATAAACTTAAGAACCGAAACTCCAAATATGAAATGAACTCCAGAACCGAAACTCCAGATACGAAATGAACTTCAGAACCGAAACTCCAGATACGAAATGAACTTCAGAACCAGAACTCCAGATACGAAATGAACTTAAATTAACACTAACAACAACAAAAAAAAGTAATAATTGATAAAGACGATGACAATGACGAAGACAACGAAGAAGAAAGGTCTCGAAAGTCATTAATTAATCCTGTTCGTGAAGGGAGCACAGGTGTTGAATTACATGCTATTAGGAGGCACAAAAGAGGAGGAAAAAGGAAGGAGGGAAGCTACAAAGGCTGGGAAGAAGTGAAGCAGAAAAAGAAAAGAGAAGCACAATATGGGGAAGGGATGAGTGACAGGGGTGAGGGAGGGGGGAGTGAAGGGGATGACAAGAGGAGTGACTAAGAGGGGTGAGCGAGAGGGATGACGAGAGGAGTGAATAAAAGGGGTGAGTGAGAGGGGTAAATGATAAAGGTGAATGAGAGGGGCTTGACGAGGGTGGTGGAACGTATTGTCAGATAAATATATACACACATGACAGGGTATACACACTGCGTAGACAGACATACATACATACATACACAGAGATTAACAGAAAAGCAATAAGTCCCCCATGATGTGACAGGAGTTACAGCAATATCAGCATTTCACTGTTGCATTATAAATGGTATTAATTGGATACTTGTGTCGATGTTTTCTTCAGAATTGTTCATCTCAATCTCAAGCAACCAATACACTCTCTCTCTCTCTCTCTCACACACACACACACACACACACACACACATGTGTGTAGGATCTATATATATATATATATATATATATATATATATATATATATATATATATATATATATATATATATATATATAAAGCGCACCACTTATCACAAACTGAAACGTATTCATTAATTAATACATATCGACTTAACCTTCCCCCATTCGACAAATTCAGAATTAATCGCATTTCATCAATTTATTCAAAGCAGTTTCGAATGTTCAATGAGATGATGGGGGAGCGGGAATGAAGAGATAGGTCATTGCAAAGACAGACAGACAGACAGACAGACAAAAATGCATACAGACAGACAGACCGAGAGGCGGTGACTGAGTGGTCAGCGTGCGGGTGCGGCGTCCAGGAGGACTCAGGTTTGCGCCCCGCTTGACGCTGCAAACAAGGTGGCAATGTTTCAGCAATCGCCGATTGGCCAAAGATTACCCACATGCTGTCCTGAAGGCCACCTATCAAATCCGGACTCCAGATTCTCTCTAAAATGAGGATCAAAGGTGAGCTTCGGAGGGGGGGGGGCCCTTGAGCCAAACAAGATGCCGCCACTATAAACAGCTGATTTCGCCATAACAGGCTGTGGCCAACCACCAAGCCCCATTAAGAGAGCGTACCGGCGTCATAGACGAAACGTAATAAAAAAGGCGAAGATACAGACGAAACAAAATCACAAACAGATACATATATTAAAGGGATGACAAATATTGGTAGACAGATTAACAGAAATACAAATCTGAAAAAAACAACATTTCAGAGAGAGAGAGAGAGAGAGAGAGAGAGAGAGAGAGAGAGACGACAAAGAGTACAAAAGCCATATTAAAAGGTAGATGACGAAGGAGAAAAAGGGTGATGGGGAACAAGGAGAAACAGGAGCCGGCAAAACTATAAAACAATAAAGGAAAGAAAGAAAGGGGAGGTGCAAGAACGAAATTGGTAGTAAATTAACAATATCCGTAGTCTTCAATTTCCCTTTTTCTAAACTCTGAAATAAATGGAAGGAGGGAGAAGAAAAGGAGAGAGTTGAAAAGAGAAAAAGAAGAGAACAGTGGCAATAAGCTGAAAGAGAGAAAGAAGTAGAGACGTGGGAGGCCTGGGACACGAAGGGGGGGATGGGAAGGAGGGGGAAGAAGGGGGCAGGGGGTAGGAGTGGAATGTGGGGGGTGGGGGAGGGGTAAGAAATGGTTTGAAAGTTAGAAGGGTAATTGAGGTTGTACGATAAAGTCACTCTTTCCATTATTTCTACTCTGCTCTTAATTTAACCGTCTCATAATCGTCACAGCTTTTTTTTTTTTCTTACAACAAAGGAGACAGCTCAAGGGCATAAAAAAGGGAAACAATAATAAAAAAAAAAGCCCGCTACTCGCTGCTCCTAAAAAGAATCCAAAGAGGTGGCCGAAAGAGGGGTCAATTTCATCATCATCATTGTTATTATTATCATTATCATTGTTATAGTACTAATATCAGCAGTACCAGTAGTAGTAGTAGTAGTAGTAGTAGTAGTAGTAGTAGTATAAATAGCAGTGATTATTGTTGTTATTGTTGTTGTTATAATAGGAAGAGAAGCAGGATGAGGAAGAGAAGGACGAAAGAGAATAAAATAAGTCCGGGCAAAGGGAGAGAGGAAGGGAAGAGAAAGAGGAGGAGGAAATGGAGCCAGGACGGAGAGAAATATCAAGCAACTTATTTCCACAAAAATTACAAACTAATTCTGGTAATTTACTGCTCTCTCTCTCTCTCTCTCTCTCTCTCTCTCTCTCTCTCTCTCTCTCTCTCTCACTCTCACTCACTCTCACTCACTTTCACTTACTTTCTCTCTCTCTCTCTCTCTCTCTCTCTCTCTCTCTCTCTCTCTCTCTCTCTCTCTCTCACATACAAGCTTCTGCCTCATACATTCCCTCACCCTCTCTCTCTCCATCACTACGTTACCTTCCCTCTTTCCACTCCCTTTCCTCCTCTCTACACGCCCCGTCCTCCCTCTCCACCCTCCCTCGCAGGTGTTGCCGTGTCACCTGGCGGAGATACGAGGCAACCCGGGGGGAAATAATTTGTCGTTGCCCCGATGAACACTGTAAATATCAAGGCGACGCGGCGCTGATATAGTGGGCTAGGGAGGACACGAAACCGAGGAGCAGGAGAGGCGGAGGGTGTATGGAGGATCGAAGGAGGGGAAGGAAGGAGAAAGAGATGGGGTGCTTTGAGAAATGGGAAGCTGTTACGTAGTCGTGAAATAGGATGGAAGAAGAGATGTGTGTGTGTTGTGGAAGCGTGTGTGGAGCTGGGTGTGGGAAGGGAGGGGAAGGAAGGTGTGAATGCAGTGGATTTTGATGGGTACAACATCCTGGACAGCGCACATGGAGAAAGATGGGGAGGGGGGCGAAGAGAAAAAGGGAGTTGCTATATACTGGTGAATAGTTAAGTTGTAAGAGGAAGACAACCAAGATGGGGAGTATGTGGGATCAACGGCGTTTGAGAGAATGGCAAGAAAGAGAAATTAAGCAAGTTGAGGAAGAGTTGGGAATAGTTTGAAGATTACGGAATGCGAAAAAGGGAGTTGCTATATACTGGTGAATAGTTAGGTTGTAAAAGGAAGAAAACCAAGAGGAGGAGTATTTGGAATGAACGGCGTTTGAGAGAATGGCAGGAAAGAGAAATTAAGCAGGTTGAGGAAGAGCTGGGAATAGTTTGAAGAAGACGATCTGCTACTAGAATGCAGTTGTGCTCATGTGTGAAGGTAAATGTAGTTCGAGAAATGAATATATGAGGGCGAAACTGTATGAGCGGGTAGAAGGAGGGAGGGAGTGAGGTTAGTTAGTAAAGAGCTTCTACGTGATCTTGAAACTAGTAGGAAAAGAAAGAGGGAGAGCATGTGCGAGGTGAATGTTGTATGGAGGGATGTGTCGGGATGTCGAAAAGAGAGAAAATGCTGAGAGTGAAGAGAATGAGAAAGGAAAAAAATAGAGAAAAATAGAAGTCTTTAAGCATGTTAGGGATTGAACACTAGTGGCAAATATCACAATAAAAAGGGGAGGATGACATAAGTTAGTGACATTTAAGGAGAATTGGTAGTTTATGAGATAGAGTACAGTAATGAAAATATGGAGGGAGGAGAATATCTACCACTACTACTACTACTACTACTACAAATACTATTACTACTACTACTACTACTACTACTACTACTACTACTACTACTACTAATAATAATAATAATAATAATAATAATAATAATAATAACAACAATACCACCACCACAACCACTACTACCACCAGTCCTACCTCAACCACTTGTTAGTTCCTCCGTCTGCCGCCGTAATCAAGGAGGGCGCTGCTTTCATTCTTCTTCTTCGGGACATTAGTTTATTATTTTCTGGCCGTCCAGCGACACGCGGCAACTGGCGGCGGGCGTAATCATGTAGCGTAAATAATGACGGCCATCAATCACCAGCTCATTACAACTTTTTCGAGAACTTGTTGTGTGCATCTCATTTCGGAGACTTACGGTAATTCACCATCGTTTTGTTGCAGACTTCCGCCGCGGCTCTCCTCCTCCACCTCCTGCTCCTCCTCATTCTCTTCTTCCACCTTCGACGGCTCTTTCTCCTCCTCTTTTGTCTCCTCTTTCCCATATCCCCTACATTTCCCCGTCTTTCTCCTACTCCATGGCTCGATTGACTTCTAGATCCCCCCTCTCCTTTTCTAGCTTTCTCTAATATTATCATCTTCTTCTTCTTCTTCTTCTTCTTCTTCTTCTTCTTCTTCTTCTTCTTCCTCTTCTTCTCCTCCTCCTCCTCCTCCTACCATTGAAAAGGACCTTAATCAGTCATTCAGTGGTCAGAAAAGTGGCAAATGTCATTCAACGTTGACAAATGTAAAATAATGCCCTTTGGATTCAGAAACAGTAACCATACGTACAGCATGCATGGGAAACCAGGCCGTGCAGGAGGAATCGGATCTTGGAGTCACCATCAGCAGTGACCTGAAACATGCTAAGCACTGTAAAAAAGCATATAACAAAGCCAACACCATGCTCGGGGTCATATAGAGGAACTTCGAGTATAAGACGCCAGAAGTAATGTTGTCCTTGTATAACTCGATAGTAAGACCTCACCTTGAGTATGCGGTACAGTTTTGGTCACCTAGCTACAGGAAAGACAGAATTATTAGAGCGAGTTCAGCGACGTGATACGAAAATTATTCCACCACTGAGGTCTCAGCCATATGAAGAACGACTCAAGCGACTCAATCTCTTAACGCAGGAAAAAGAGACGCTTACGAGGAGATATGGTACAGGTGTTCAATTACCAGAAGAACTTCAGCAATGTCAGCCACTCCAAGTTTTTGAGCTACAGACTAACTAAAGAACTAGAAAAAATGGTCTACTTATTCAAGCGAGGCGGTGTAAAACTGATATTGGCAGGAGTTTCTTCTCAGACCGAGTCACCTGACATTGGAATAATCTTCCCTCAGAAGTAGTAAATGCGAATACCATCAACTCCTTTAAAAATCGAATCGACCACCATTTCATTGCGACAGGAGTAAACTGAAAACCGAGGTGCTTCCATCTGCTCTGCGGGCACCAAGTGACTGTCGAGCAGATTAAATCACCAGAGCGGGCAACCTCGTAATGAGCCAAAAGGCTTTCTACTGCCTGCATTTCCATGTTTCCTCCTCCTCCTCCTCCATTCCACATCATTCCACCCCTTTCAATCTATTCATATTTTTACTTTCTACCTCTAGTCATGAGTTTGAGTGCTTTGTGTTGTGCTGTGTTGTGTGTGTGTGTGTGTGTGTGTGTGTGTGTGTGTGTGTGTGTGTGTGTGTGTTTCAGGAAAGTTAGGTGAGCTCAGTTTTCTGTCTGTCTGTCTGTCTGTGTATGTCCGTTAGTTGGTAGGTCTGACCATTTCTCTCTCTCTCTCTCTCTCTCTCTCTCTCTCTCTCTCTCTCTCTCTCTCACACACACACACACACACACACACATACACTCACTATTTTCACAATGTTATTTTTTTTATTTTCCTTCGTTCACATTCTTTTTATTTTCCTTTCTCTTTCCATTTGTATACACTATCATTTTTCTCCATTCCGTCCGAGCGAGAGGAGGAGGAGGAGGAGGAGGAGGAGGAGGAGGAGGAGGAGGAGGAGGAGGAGGAACGCGCTTGCTACTCGCTTCCACACACCACCAACAACAGTTCAAACAAAGACACACAGACACACACACACACACACACACACACACACACACACACACACACACACACACACACACACACCAACACAACAGGTAAACAAAACTCCATTTAAAACGCGGGACGGACATGAACGTGAATATAAACACAAAACACAATCAGGGAAATTACAAAACGCCATCAAAGGGATTTTTATATTTTTTCAACTTTTTTTGTATTACATTTATATATTTTTTTTCAGGGGGAGCTTTTCCACCCGCCACCCACCCACTCTACCTACCTACCTACCTACCTACCTCTTCCACCCTTTCCCTTCCTCCCTCCCTCCCTCCTTTAATTACTTACACCCCAATCCACCACAGTGTCATTTAGTGAAGTTATTGGTGTGCTCTGATACACACACACACACACACACACACACACACACACACACACACACACACACACACACACACACACACACACACAATGCATACCTGATTCCTGCTCTGTATACTATGTTTACCTGAGCTATTTAATCACGGCAGATTGGCAGGCCCGGCTCGCAGGTAAACACGACACACCTGGGCAATGATGAAAGCAGAAAAATTGAAAAAAATATATAGAAGCAGGAAAAAGGAGCGGAACAGCAGCAGTATAAAAAAAATCGTGTTGGTTCCAAAGGTAATCAGGTAATCTCTTCCTATTTTCTCTCTTTCGTTTTCCTCTCGTTCTTATATTTCATCTTTCTCTTCATCTGTTTCTTCTTTGTTTCCACGGGTATATTTCAGTCTTTCATCTATTTTACATTCCATCGTTCCTTCCTCACTGCTTTCTCTCTACACCTTTTCTTATTCCACATTTGTTCTTTCACGGTCCTTCCTTTATTTCTACATTCCAGTTTCCATCATTTTTTTCATTTTATTTATATTCATTACACGTGTATGTTACCGTCGTTCTCTCTTCTTTCTATTCTTCATCATTTCCGTTTTTTTTTTTCTTCAGTTTTCGTCATTTTATTCCCTGGGTGTCCTTTCGCCATCCTTGCCCCTTCCTTGCAGTCCATTTTTCTTTTCTTTTTGTCTACTTTCTCCTTTCATTTCACGGGTATCCTTTTGCCTTCCTCCCTCTTTCTTGCAATCCAATCTTCCTTTTTCTCTTCTACTTATCTATTTCATTCCACTAGTGTCTTTCATATCTCTTACTCTTCCTTGCACTCCATCCTTTCTCCTTTCATTTCACGGGTATCCTTTTGCCTTCCTCCCTCTTTCTTGCAATCCAATCTTCCTTTTTCTCTTCTACTTATCTATTTCATTCCACTAGTGTCTTTCATATCTCTTTTACTCTTCCTTGCACTCCATCCTTTCTCCTTCTCTTTCTACTTTTTCCTTTCATTCCACAGCTATCGGACCGCCTTCCTTCCCGCATCCCGCAGTTCACCTCCCCTCTCTCTCTTCCTGCCCTTATAATTCCACCGGCGTCCTTCAGCTGCCCCTTCAGAGCGCCAGAACTTTTAGGTGCTTTTGTGGAGGTGTTTGTGTATCCCTCGGGGTGGTGTGGCTGTGTTGTTGTTGTGTTGTTGTTGGTGGTGGTGTTGGTTGCAGTGTCGTCAAGGGAACGGAGTGTGGGGTCGTGAGGGTGCCGTTGGTGGTGTTGTTATTGTTATTGTTGTTGTTGGAGGTGGTAATGATGCTGATGTTGGTCCTGTTGTTCTTTTTGTTATTGCTGTTTTAATGATACAGTTGTTCTTTCAGGTGGTGGTGATGACGATATTTTTTCTATACTCAGCTTTGTATTTTTAATTTCCTACAGACCTTTTTGACCCTTTGACCTTCAGACGACGCTCTTTGCCACGCCTCTACGTACTGCGCATCTGAAGGTCAAGGACAGGGAGCGAAAAAAAAAAACACTCACTCATGATTCAAGCCTTTCTGTCACACGAGCTCACTAAACAGCAATAACATTATAACACTACGAATACTTAAGAGGATGAATTGCGTGTTAATACTGATGGAAAATGGAAAACAACAACATGCACTTCTTTAATTACAACAAAGGAAGCAACTCAAAGGCAAAACAAAAAGCCAACAAAGCTCTCCGGCAGCAAAGGAAAACGGAACTGAGGAGCCACAAGAGAGGATCAATTTCGCAACATACCCGATTAATTAAACCACTCAAAGAAAACGAGGGGAGGCAGCTGAACCGAAACACCTTCCCGGATAGATTCGGAAACTCCTTGGGCCTAGACACACACCAACTCGTCTTTTCCTCGCGTCTATACTTTTCTCTCGGCCGGGGATTGTGTTTGAGTTTTGGTTTTCGTGTGAATTTCCTGTCTGGTGGCGATGTGTGAACCCTCTCGGCGAGTGTACGGGGAGGGAAAAGTACTGCTTCAAAGGGTAAGGCCAGGCCGGCACACACACAGGGGCGGGAGAGGGCGAAGTTTGCTTAAAGTTTACCTTACTTTCTTGATTACTTAGGCTTGATTGGTTACCGAGGGAGGGAGCAGCGAGGAAGTGAAGGAGTTAGGAAGGTGGCGACGAGGGAAGAGGAGGGAAAGAGTGGGAGATTGGCGGCTAAAGGAGTGAGTAATGGAGAGTTGAGGTGATAGTGGGAAGGTAGGTAGATAAGAGGCAAGTAAAAGACAGATGGGAAAAAACAAACTTAGAAAATTGAAAGAAAACATAGTGAAGAGAATTACTGCAAGATGAAAAGTGATGGAAGGAAAGAGAGAGAGGAGGAACAAAATGGGAATAGAGGAAGACTGATCATATAAAAAAAAAAGTTAAGTGAGACAGATGAAAAGAGAATCGACGTACAAGTTAATCAAAAAAACAACTGAGGTGAAGTGGAAAAAGATACATGAAGGACTGAGATAAGAATCGGATAAGCGCTTTGATCACAGGTGTTAAAGGTGGAGAGAGAGGTGGAGAAGGGGAGAGGTGGAGGAGGGGAAAGTGGAGAGGTGGGGAGGAGGAAAAGGTGGAGAGGAAAGACAAATTAGAGGAGGGGAAAGGAAGACAGGGAGAGGAGAGAGGAGGGAGAGAGAGGAGGAAAAGGTGGGGAGGAAAGAGAAAGTAGTGGAGGAGGAAAAACTAAGAGAGTGAGTGAACAAGGTGATGGCTGAGGAGAGGCAAAGTAGCTGCTAATTGGTCCCTCGTTCAAACCTTATTATTGATTGCTTCTTCATCCGCAAGGTGGATTGATACTCTAAAAGGGCTCCAAGAAGATAGATAAACTCAGTGTTCTTCATTTAGTTGTCCAGAGCCGAAATTATTCACTCCCTTCAGAAAAAAATGATAAACAGAAATGGAACATACGCTGGTTGGTGGAGGCGGTGAGAGAGAGTAAGAGAGAGGGAGAGGAAGAGGAAAACAAAGTAACGTGAGGAGGAAGGGGAGCAAGGGAGGGAAGAGGGAAGGCAAAAAAGAGGGAAACAAATGGCTGAGGGATCGAAGATTAAAATAGTTGAAAAAAAAAGAAAAAAAAAAAGGTTAATATAAACTGGTGGCTCACACACACACACACACACACACACACACACACACACACACACACACACACACACACACACACACACGTAAAAAAAAGTGATTTGTATCGCATAAAAAAATACACGAAGAAAAAGTAGAATAGAAAAAATTATATTACACACACACGAAAAAAAAAGAGAAAGAAAACGTTGCAAATAAAAAGAAAAACTTCACCCGAGAAAAACAAACAAAAACAAACAAACAAATAAAACAAACAAGAATATAACAACAGGTATCAAGGCCACAGGTGTTAAAGGTGGAGAGAGAGAGAGAGAGAGAGAGAGAGAGAGAGAGAGAGAGAGAGAGAGAGAGAGAGAGAGAGAGAGAGAGAGAGAGAGAGAGAGAGAGAGAGAGAGAGAGAGAGAGAGAGAGAGAGAGAGAGAGAGAGAGAGAGAGAGAGAGAGAGAGAGAGAGAGAGAGAGAGAGAGAGAGAGAGAGAGAGAGAGAGAGAGAGAGAGAGAGAGAGAGAGAGAGAGAGAGAGAGAGAGAGAGAAGCGGAGGAGGGGAGAGGTGGAGGGGGGAGAGTGGAGAGGTGGGGAGGAGGGAGAAGTGGAGAGGAAAGAGAAATTAGAGGAAGGGAAAGGAAGATAGGGAGAGGAGAGAGAGAGGAAAACATGTAGAAAATGGGCAAAAAGAGAGAAAGAGGAAAAGAGATGAGGAAGAGAGAGACGCGAAAAGAGAAGAAAAAAAGACCAAATGGAGATGAGAGAAAGAAGGAAATAAGGGAGAAGAGAGAGAGGAGAAAAAAATGGAGAGGAAAGAAAAGCAAATGCTATGAAGAAAATTGTTAACATGAGAGGAAATGAAAGAATAAAGAATAACGCAAGAAAAGAAGAAAGGAGATTAAGTAAAAGCACAACATCCACTTAGCCAAACGAAGCGAGTACGGAGGAAAAAAATAAGAATAAAAAAAGAAAAAGGAAACGACAACAAGGAAAATGAAACAAGGTATAAAAAGGAAAATTCACCGCTCTCCTCATTTCTCTTTTCTCCTTCTTTCCTCTCTTTATTCTCACCCAGCACGAAGGAGGGACTTTTCTTTACTTTTCTTCTTCTCTTCATGCACTTACGCGACTGCTGCTACGCTCCAAGACACACGGAAGAAAGGAACAGAAACACACTGGGAGGTAAATATGAAGAAAAAAAAGATGAAAAAAAATGATAAAATTGCTTAAGTCTTCCTTCCTTTGTTCGTGTAAGAAGTAAAAAAGAGGATTTCGAGAACCGGATTTTTTTTTTTTCAGTGTAAGTAGAATGAAGACGAAACAAATATAGAAAAAGGTAAGGAAACAAATACTAATGACTTCTGATATACTGACGGCTTTGTAGCGAAATTTATATAAAGCCAAAAGAGGATAGAAGCTCAGAGGAAGGTATTTAGTTATTCTTATATTTCCTAGGAGTGACGTTAAGAAACAAGTGCAAGATGGAAAATGAAAGAGTCGGGTGTTTAGAATATTTTCAAACTAAATACAACCAAAAGCTGAAATATTTCGAGAAGCAACTGACTTAAAAATGGAGTCAGCTTATGAAAAAAAGTACAGGATTGAGACGCAAAACGAAAGCAGTGCACTGAAAAATCTTACAACGAAATAGAAATAGCAGCTAAAAGAATTCATTGTTTGAGGGACATTTAGAATTTAGAACCGTGACAAGGAAAGCTAGATAAAAAAAACCTTCAAGATAACCGATTAGACATGAATTATCCCCGGAACAAAATGAAGACATGCAAGTTATATGTAATGAAATCGTAAACAAAGAGCGACTGCTACCCTAACCAAAGATAAAAGGTAAACGTCTTACGGAAAATATTCAGCACGAACAACAAACACGTAAAAAAAAACTGTACAATGTTTCAAATTAAGAAAACAATAACAGGAATGAAAATAACATAGAAAGCTAAAATCTGAGATGGAAATTGACAGAAAGCCTAAACAAAAGCAGGAAAATCAATAACGAACACTATGAAAACTACTTAATAAGAGAGGAGAGGAATTATGTAGTATATAACTAAATATTTATAAAACAATAGAAAGCTGGAAAATAACAAAAATCTAACAAAAAATATAAAAGTAAAACACTAAAACAATTACAAATCATTAAAACAAAAATAGTAAATCTTTCTAAAACGAAATCACAACTGGAAAATGACAGAAAAACCTAAACAAAAGCCGCCGAGTAAAGTGAACTACACATTTTCATTAGAGGCGCGAGGGAATGAAAGAGAACAATAATGAACTTGTTAAGTCCCTCATTGGAGGAACCGAGTCATTCTTAGGCTGCTGGGGAAGGAGAGAACGGAGGGAGGAAAGGAGGAGGAGGAGGAGGAGGAGGAGGAGGAGGAGGGGAGAAGAGAATAAGAGTTGGGGCAAGAGAAGAAGAAAGCAGTGGAGCGGAGATAAGAGAAGCAGGAGGAGAGATGAGGAGACAAAAGGAGAAGGTAAGGAGGAGAAACGAGTATAGTGGAGGAAGGAGAGAAGGAGGAGAGGAGAAAGAAGAGAAGGGAAGAAGAGGAGCCGGGTAAGAGAAGAAGAGAACAGTGAAGCGAGATGAGAAGCATGAGGAGGAGAAATGAGGGGAAAAGAGGAGAGGGTAAGGATAAACGAATGACGTGGAGGAAGGCGAGGAGGAGAAAAGGAGAGGAGAAAGGAGAGACGTGAAGAGGAGATAAGAGGGGATAGGAGGAGACGGGAGAAGCAGGAGGATATGAAATGAAGGGAAAAAGGAGATACTAAGGAAAAGAAACGAGTGGAGGAGGTTAAGAAACAGGACTAAGAAGTAAGGAAAGGAAAAAAGAAGGTACTAAGAAAGAAAGGAAAAAGCAAAGAAGAAAGGAAGAAGGAAAGAAGAAATGAAAAAAGAAAATACTAAGGAGACGAAACGAGTGGAGGACGCTAAGGAACAGGACTAAGAAGGAAGGAAAGGAAAAGGGCGGAGAGAAAACGAGACGTAGAGGAAAAGATATGGAGTGTCGCCTCCTCCAATGGGGCGGAGAACTGGCAACGCACGAGGAGGAAGAGGAGGAGGAGGAGGAGGAGGAGGAGGAGGAGGAGGTAAGAGGCACTTTTCAGCACCTGCCAACAGTCCCTGGAGATGCTGTACGGCACTAAATGGGTTACCTTGAGGGAGCGCTGCGAAGGTGGGAATGAGGAGACCGAGGCCTTAGAGGAACCGAAGAGGGAAGGAAGGAGAGACAAAACAAAGTGGAGGAAACACACGAAAGAGAATAGAATAGGAAGGGAAAAAAAGGAAGCAAGAGAGAAGGAAGTAGAGAAAACGAACTAGAGGAAACACACGAAAGATAATAGAATAGGAGAAAAAAAAAGGAAGGAGAGGGAAGGAAGTAGACACACACAAAGACCTGAGGAAAAGACATTAACAGGAATAGATGAGAAAAAAGGAAAGGAGGAGACCGATGCATTACAGGAAGAAAAGACGGAAGGAAATAGAGACAAAAGGAACTGCAGGAAACACACGAGAAAGAATAGAAGACAAGGAGAAACGGGGAGGAAGGGAAATCAAGGGAGCAAAGAGGGAAGAAAAGGAACGCAGGAGAAGAGAAGATGATGAAAAATCGTGAAGAATCGCGAGAAAAAAAAGGAAGCAAAGTAAATACGACGAACTGGAAAATACACGAAAGAGAAGATGGAAAAAAAAGCGGGGAAGAAGGAAGAAAAGAATAAAGCCCAGACGGAAGAAAGTAAAGACACAAAAGGAACTGAAGAAAAGGCAGAAGGGAGAATAAAAGAATGGGGAAAAAGAGGAAGAAGAGAGAATAAGAGAAAACTAAAGAAAAACATAACCAGAAACAAAAACATAGGTATAAAAAGGATATAAAAGAACGCTGACACACAACGAGCTCTAAAGAAAATAAAAATACTAGAAGATAAAGAAAAACAGGATAAAGAGGAGAAATAGAGAAAAAAAAACATGCCCAGAAAAGAGTAGAGAAGAATAGACGTATAGAGATAAGATAAATAAAGGGAATTAAAACCAAAATGAAACAAAAAGAAAACGGAGGAGAATGGGAAACATCGTAAGCTTCACAAGTAATAGAACCTTCCCCGACCATTGCCTCCTCCTCCCCCCCCTCCTCCTCTTACTCGCTCGAAGAAACAAACCAAAAAGAGAAGGACAAAAAACTAAGAGGAAAAAGGACAAACTAATAAAGGGAAGAAGTAAAAAACGGGAAGAAGAAACTGAGGGTAAAGAAATAAAATAGAGGTTAATAAGAAAGAAATATGATGAGAAGGAGAACAAGAGAGAAAATGGAAAAGGGGGGAAGAGGGAAGGGGAAGCAAACAGGAGAGGGAAAAAAGAAAAAAAAAGAAAATACACAAAAGAAGGAATACAAAATTAGAAAAAATGGAGGAAAAAGTGTAAAAGCAAGAAATCAGGAGGAAAAATTTCATGATGCTGATAAAATACAATAATAAGAAAAGAAAGAAAAGCAAAACAAATAGACAAAGAATGCATACAAAAAAAACACTAGGATAAGAAAATAAAAAGCAAGAAATCAAGAAAAAAACAAGTTAATGACGGTAACAAAACACAATAAAACTAGGAAACGAGGAAAAGAAAATAAGACAAAAAAAAGAAGAGAAAATAACCATAAAAACAGAAGAAAAAAAAAAAGAAGCATTACAAGGCACAAGAACACACACACACACACACACACACACACACACACACACACACACACGGAGGAACAATATCACTTTGGCTACACACGAGGAGAGGAAGAACAGTCCTCCTCTCGGCTTAGGCCCGTAAGAGGATGGAGGGAGATTGCGGAACGGAGCGAGGGAGGGAAGGAGAGGAAGACGGAGCGAAGAGAGGAAGAAGGAGGGAAGGAGGGAAGACTGGACGACGGAGAGAAGGATAAGGGTAATATGAAAGACAGAGGGAGGGAAGGTGGGAAAGAAAGAAGGAAGGAAGGAAGGAAGGAAGAAAGGAAGGAAGACAGAGGGAAGGAAGAAAAAGGAAGGGTAGGAGTGAATGAAAGAGGAGAAGAGAGGAAGAAGGAAGAATGGAGGGAGGAAAGGTAGGACAGAAGAGAGGAAGAAGGAGGAGAGGAAGACGGATGGAGGGAAGGAAGGAAAGAAGAAGGAAGGAAGGAGGGAAGGAAAGGAGGGTAACCACGAAGCCTTTATAGTCGCAGTTGGCTATGAGAGAGAGAGAGAGAGAGAGAGAGAGAGAGAGAGAGAGAGAGAGAGAGAGAGAGAGAGAGAGAGAGAGAGAGAGAGAGAGAGAGAGAGAGAGAGAGAGAGAGAGAGAGAGAGAGAGAGAGAGAGAGATAGAGAGAGAGAGAGAGAGAGAGAGAGAGAGAGAGAGAGAGAGAGAGAGAGAGAGAGAGAGAGAGAGAGAGAGAGAGAGAGAGAGAGAGAGAGAGAGAGAGAGAGAGAGAGAGAGAGAGAGAGAGAGAGAGAGAGAGAGAGAGAGAGAGAGAGAGAGAGAGAGAGAGAGAGAGAGAGAGAGAGAGAGAGAGAGCCAACCAAGGTTAAGGAAGCGTGGAGAAATTAGAAACATTTTGAGGAACCATTGGAGGGAGAGACGGAGGGGAAAGAGGCCTGGAAGAAGGGAGGAAAGAAAAAGAGAAAGGGGAGAAAGGAGGGAAGGGAGGGAAGGGGGCGGATGGTAAGAAGTGCAGGGAGGGAGGGAGAGGAGGGAGGGAGGAATAAATGGATGAAATGAGCAAGGGATTGAAGTAGGGAGGATGATAGGGAAGGGAACAAATTACTATGAGAGAGAGAGAGAGAGAGAGAGAGAGAGAGAGAGAGAGAGAGAGAGAGAGAGAGAGAGAGAGAGAGAGAGAGAGAGAGAGAGAGAGAGAGAGAGAGAGAGAGAGAGAGAGAGAGAGAGAGAGAGAGAGAGAGAGAGAGAGAGAGAGAGAGAGAGAGAGAGAGAGAGAGAGAGAGAGAGAGAGAGAGAGAGAGAGAGAGAGAGAGAGAGAGGAAGAGAGACAGACACAACAGAGACAGAAAGACACAGAGATGACAGACAAACAAGACAGAGCATGTGAGACAGAGACAGACAGAAAACAGACAGGCAAGACAGAGAGAAAGAGACAGAGAGAAACAGACATTGACCAACAGAGACAGAGACAAAAAGAAAAAAGAAACATTGACCAACAGAGAGAGCAGACAAAAGACAAAAGAGGAAAGAGAAAAGAGAAAAGAGAAAAGAGAAAAGAGAAAAGAGAAGAGAGAAGAGAAAGAGAGAGAGAGAGAGAGAGAGAGAGAGAGAGAGAGAGAGAGAGAGAGAGAGAGAGAGAGAGAGAGAGAGAGAGAGAGAGAGAGAGAGAAAGGACATGGGAGTTATACGAAGAAGAAAGTTGTCCTGAGAAATGGGGAAACTATAAGTCGTAATAAGATGAGAAAGACGCGACGACGCCGATAAGTTGAGAAAGGAAATAGTTTTGTTGATCGCAAATAAACGCCGTCCGAGAAAGACATGAAAGAGAACGAATAATGACAAAAATAAAGCTGCCAGTAAAAAAGATTCGAAGGCAAAATAATAATAATAATAATAATAATAATAATAATAATAATAATAATAATAATAATAATAATAATAATAGTAATAATAATAGTAATAATGATAATAGTAATAATAATAATCATAATCATAATAATAATAATAAGAAGAAGAAGAAGAATGATAATAGCAATAATAATACAATCACCGTTCCAGCGATTACGGCCACTGAACTTAATGAAGGAAGAGGAGGAGGAGGAGGAGGAGGAGGAGGAAACATGGACTAGCAGGCAGCAGAAAGCCTGTTGGCTCATTACTAGGCTGCCTGCTTTCAGTGATTTAATCAATCCGTTTGCCATAGGAGTGGTTTGCAGGGAAGGATTAAAGCACTTGTGTACCTACTCTTGGATACGTTCAGTTCACTCCCGATGCAGCAAAGTGGCGATCAATGCGTTTCTTGAATGGGTTGATGGTCTCTGCGCTAACCACTTCTGCAGGGAGGCTGTTCAAGTGGCGAACCACTCTATTCGAGAAATAACTCCTGCCGATGTCGGTATTGCATCGCTTTGCTTGAATTGTTTTTCCGTTGTTTCTTGTTCTCACGTTAGTTTGTAGCGTGAAGAGTTTGGAGTGATCAACGTTGCTGAGCTTATTCAGGTACTTAAAGACTTGTATCATGTCTCCCCGCAGTTGTCTCTTTTCCAACGTGAAGAGGTTGAGTCGCTCGAGTCGCTCTTCAGAGGGCTTCGTCCTCAGTGATGGTATCATCTTCGTGGCGCGGCGCTGTACTCTCTCAAGTAATTCAATGTCTTTCCTGTAATTTGGAGACCAGAACTGCACGGCGTATTCCAGCGAGTTATACAAGGATAACATAAATCCCGGCGTCTTGTATACGAGGTTCCTCGCTATGAACCCAAGCATCGTATTGGCTTTCTTACAGGCGGACTTGCAGTGTTTTGTTTGTTTCAAGTCACTGCTGATGGTGACCCCGAGGTCTCTTTCCTCTTGCACTACATGTAGTGGTTCACCACTCATGTGGTATGTGTGGTTGCTGTTTCTGGATCCGATATGCATTACTTTACATTTGGTAGTGTTGAAGGACATCTGCCATTTTTCCCACCACCGAGTGATCTGGTCAAGATCTCTTTGGATAATTTCGCAGTCTGCCGTCTGCCTTCCCACCTACCTTTGTGTCGTCGGCAAATTTTGAAAGATTGGATTTTAATCCTAGTTCTAGGCCGTTGATATATATGATGAAAAGTAAGGGTCCCAGCACTGACCCCTGTGGCACTCCACTTGTGACCGGGAGCCACTCGGAGGCCTTTCCGTTGAGTACAACTCGTTGTTTTCTTCCAGTGAGCCAGTCTTTGATCCACGCTGTCAGATTGTCGCCTAACCCCGCCGACTTGAGTTTCTTGAGGAGTCTTTCGTGTGGCATTTTGTCAAAGGCTTTTTGAAAGTCTTGATATATAACATCACTGGGGATATGATAATCCCAGTTTTCATGGATACCTTGGAAGAAGTCCAATAAATTGGTTAAGCATGAGCGCTTATTCCTGAAACCGTGCTCAGCATCGTAAATGATGTTGTTGTCTTCAAGGAACCTAACGAGTTTGTCTCTGATGATCTTCTCGAGGATTTTTCCCGCCACTGAGGTCAAGCTGATTGGTCTGTAGTTTAGGGCCACACTTTTGTCTCCCTTTTTGAAGAACGGTGTTACGTTCGCTTGTTTCCAGCCTTTCGGGACTTTGTTTTGCTGTAGTAACAGATTGTAGATGGCGGTGAGTGGCTTGAGGATTTGCTGCTTGAGTTCCTTGAGCAGCGTAGGTGACAAGTCGTTGGGTCCGGTGGACTTGTTTGTCTCGAGTTTGTCTAGGTACTTTTTCACATCCCGTTCGTCGATTGTGCCAGTTTCTAGGGGAGTGATTCCCATCGGTGGGGTAGGGCTCTCGGGTACGGACTGGGTATTCTCGACTGTGAACACAGACGCGAAGTTTCTGTTTAGGATTTCGACCATTTGTCTGCTGTCCTGTGTTAGTACGTCACTTTCATCTTTTAGGGGACCGATATTGCTTTTTGTCTTCTTTTTGGTTCTTATATACGTGAAGAACTTTTTCGGGTTGGACTTGGCTTCGCGTGCAATTTGCTTTTCATAGTCGCGTTTACGCTGGCGAATGAGAGTTCTGCAAGCTCTGAGGCTTTGATGGTACTGTTCGCGAGCCTCGTCAGTGCTGTTTTCCTTTAGCAAGTTGTATTTTCTCTTCTTTAAATTAATCGCCCGTCGAACTTGGGTAGTCATCCATGGTGGGCTTGTGGCATTATTTGTTCTCCTAGTCTTCATGGGAACAGTTGTTCTCTCTACCTCTAGGAGTTTGTTCTTGAAACCGTTCCACGCGCCGCCCACAGGAGTGAGGTTCATGGGTTCCCAAGTTGTCTGGGTTAGCAGCTCACGAGCGAGATTAAAATTGGCTCTTTTGTAGTCTGGAATCCTGGACGTGTTTTCGGTGAGTTCATGGTCTGTTCTGATCTTCAGGCGAATTAGGTGATGGTCGCAACCACTTAGTTTTTCGCCGACCTGACATTCACGTGTGAGATCTGAATCACTCACGAGTACTAGGTCTAGTAAGTTATTTTCCCTTGTCGGTTGGGTAACAATCTGAGTTAGAAAAGTGTCCTCTAACATTTCGAGCAATCTGTTACCCTCCCGATCTCCAATCATCGTGGTCCAGTCAATGTTGGAACGGTTAAAGTCCCCGATAATGACTGACTGTTTGTTTTGTGTTATGGTGTGAATTTCCTCGTACAGCGCTTCGTCGTCCGCTGCTTGTTGCTTTGGAGGAGGAGGAGGAGGAAGAGTTATCATAATTACCGAACATCTGCACAGTATACAATGATCCTTTTCCTTCCTCTTCCTCTTCTCCACTTCTCTTCCTCTTCTCTACACTTACGCTCCTCTTCATCTACGTTCCCTTCCGCTTCTCTCACGTTCACCATTAATCGTTTTCCTGCGCCATCTCTTCTTCTACTCTCATTTTTTGTTTGATTGTTTGTGTGTGTATATGTGCGTGTGATCATTCCTTCCTCCTCTAACTTCATGTCTTCTTACCTCCTACCACTTTTATTATCTATATTTATCGTCTTTTCACTCACCTTCTCATTCTCCCCTTTTCCTCTTCTTTTCTTTCCATATTTTTCTTCTCTTCATTTCTCTGTTCATTATCTATTACCATTCTCTCTATCTCCCATTTTCTCTCCTTCATCTTCATACCGTTTCCTTCTATCCTTCATTTTCTCTTCATTGCCCTTCTGTTCTCCTTCTCTCTCCTTCCTTTTATCTTGCCTCACGATTATTCCATCATTTTCCTTCCACTCCATCGCACATTTTCTCTCCCTTCTCCATCTCATCGCTTCTATTATATTCCGTCTATTATTCCTTTACTATCATTCTCACTACCTCTTCCCCCTCTTCTCCTTCATCTCTCTCCCTTTCAATCATTGCCCCCAGTCCCTTTCCTTTCTCCATTTTCCTCCCCTTTGCTTTCTTCTTCATCACCTCTTCCCTTCTATCATTCCCTCAGTCCCTTCCCTTACTTATTTACTTTCCTCCCTTTGCCCTCTTCCCCATCATCTCTCCCCCCTTCCATCACTCCACCAGCCCCTTCCCTTCCTCCTCCTTGCCTTCTTTTCCATCACCTTTCCCCAATTCCTTCATTCTATCAATCTCTTCCCTTCATCCTTCTTCAATCTTCTTCAGTCTTGTTTCTACCCCATTCCATCCTTCCCCTTGCCCTTTCTTTTCCCCATTTTCCTCCCCATTTTCATCCTTTTCTCCATTATCTCTCCCCCCTTCCTTCATTCCATCAGTCCCTTTTTTCCCATTTTCCTCCCCTCTTTGTCTTCTTCCTCATCATCTCTCTCCATTGTACTATTCCTCAAGTCCCTTCCCCTCCCATTTTCCTCCCCCTTTTCTTTTTTCTTCATCATCTCTTCCCACCTATCACTCTTCCTGCCCTTTCCCTTCCCCCCTTTAACCATCTTTCATCGTCTCTTCCCCCTTCCTTCATTCCATCAGTCCCTTCCCTTCGTCATTCCCTTCCCGCTCCTCCTCCCTTCCCAGTATCGTTAACTACCAAGGGGGGATGTTGTTCTGAGCTGAAGTGAATTTAAAATTAATTATATGTGTTGCTTCCTCCCTTTACTAAGAGTTCTCCTTCTCCTCTTCTTCTTCTTCCTCTTCTTCGTCCTCCTCCTCTGTCTTCTCCTCCTCCTTCCTTTGATCATTTTGTTGTTCTTTGCATTCGTTTATATTCTTCCTTTTTGCTTGTTTATTTTACAGCACTTTTTGTTTTATTTTCTATAGTTTAAAACATTAATATCCTGATTGATTCTCTTTTTATCTTCTATTTTTCGTTCCTTTTCAGATTTTTCAATTTTTAAGTGTTGCATATTTCTTAATTCTTATTCTGTTTTACTTCTTTTCCTTTGTTCTTTTATGCATATGTATTTTCTAATCAATTTGCTAAGTAATATGTTTAATCACTTATCCATTTCTGTCTCTCTTATTCTCGAAAGCACTTTATAAATTAACTCTCTCCCCTCCTTTTTCTCTCCCTCTCATCCGTATCATTCCCTCCTTCAGTCTCTCCTCATCTCTCATCTTTATCACGTTCTTCACACTCATGACCTTCCTCATCCCCTTTTTATCCCGTATTCCCCTTATCAGCCTCAAGCATCCTTCTCTCCCTCTCCTCTTATTCCTCTCACGCTCCTCACTGCCGCTTCTTCTTTTTCTCCTCCTTTATTTTTCTCCTCTTCCTTATAGACGGCACCCACAAGCCCTCAACTTCACAACCACTTTTTGCTTATTTTCCTGAATGGACTCATCAGCCAATAGACCAGACATCAAGCAGCAATGAACGTGAAAAAAGAATTACCTTTAAACATCGCATCAAAGCTAATTTGTCAGCATTCAACGAAAACAGCCCTGTGGCACAATGAAATGCCAGAAGAATTAGCCAAATCACGAAAGCCGGCAGCCTCGTTAAAAGCCAACAATCTTTCTGTTGCCTGCTCTTGAATGTTCATGTTTTTTGTCTTTTTTTTTTAATTCGTCTTGTTTTGCTTTTTTTTCCTTAGTATTTTTTTTCTTAGTCATTTTGCTACGACTCCTAGCTTATTGAACACTTTTTTTTTTCTTCTAAGTAAGAGTTTATGAGGTGGAAGAAGAGATAGAATAAGAACGAGAAGGATGTAGATAGATGAAGAGAAGCAGGAGTGAGGGAGATGTGAGAAGGAGTGAAAGGAAGGAAGGGACAAATCAGAGAGGTGGAAGAAAGGGAGGGGTGAGGAGACTGGGGTGTAGGAGAAAGGGAGGAAGAAGAGAGAGGGGGAAGCCTGAAATGTGCGAAGAAGAGGGAAAAAGGGAGGAAAGAGAACAAAGGAGAAGAAGGGAGAAAGATGACAAGGAGAAGAAGGAGGAAAAGATGAAGAAAGGAAAGGAAAAAACAATAAACCTCTTCCGATCATAAAGTCAACGAGAGAGAGAGAGAGAGAGAGAGAGAGAGAGAGAGAGAGAGAGAGAGAGAGAGAGAGAGAGAGAGAGAGAGAGAGAGAGAGAGAGAGAGAGAGAGAGAGAGAGAGAGAGAGAGAGAGAGAGAGAGAGAGAGAGAGAGAGAGAGAGAGAGAGAGAGAGAGAGAGAGAGAGAGAGAGAGAGAGAGAGAGAGAGAGAGAGAGAGAGAGAGAGAGAGAGAGAGAGAGAGAGAGAGAGAGAGAGAGAGAGAGAGAGAGAGAGAGAGAGAGAGAGAGAGAGATCAGAAGAGACAGACAGACAGTGAAAGAGAGGGTTAGGAGAGGAAAACAAATAGAGTAAAGAGAGAAGCTAAGGGAGGTCGAAAAGAAAGGTGTTGGGAGAGGTAAGGAGAGATGCAGAAAGGGAAAGAAAGGGTTACGAGTGGAAAATGGAAAGAGGTGTGCGGGATGGATCAAGAAAGATGCAGAAAGAAAGAGATAATGTAAGAGAAGGTAGGAAAGAGATAGAGACAGAGTAAGGAGGGAAGTCAGGAGAGAGGCAGAGAGGGAGAGAGGATGTAGAATAGGTAGAAAAGGTAGAGAGGTGTTTGGGAGATGTCAGAAAAGAGGCGAAAAGGGTTAGTGAATGTCGTGAAGGGTAAGAAAGGACTGGTAAGGGCAGGTGAGAGGAGGAGGAGCTGGTATGTAGGTGATGCTGCTGCTGATGATGATGAAAAACGAAGGCAACAAGAGAGGAGGAAAAAGGGAGTAGAATAAGGAAACTATTTTATAGACAAACAAATAATGAGTCACCAATACTATAGACAATAACAAATATGAAAAGTATAAACATAAATCACACACGAAAAACAAGAATAAAAGAAAACCGATGTCTGTGGAATCTATGTAAACTTTGATCGAGGTGAACGGTTCCGCTTTCAATGATAATAATAATAATAATATACACGCGAACTAATTACTAGGACGAGGCAGGTAGAATGCTATATCGAATGAGAAGACCTAAAGCGATCTAATTAGGATGGTGTGTCTGTGTGTGTGTGTGTGTGTGTGTGTGTACGGAAAGCTATAGGGCAGGAGGAGGTAGACAACTAACGCCCCCTAACCCCCCCCCTCCCCCCCTCTTATGATACAGTCTCGGAAAAGGTCGCAGATATAAACTAAAACTCTCGACCACAAGTATCGATTCTGGGGACGCTTTCTTGCCTTCAATAGAGTTCCCAGCGATTGGCTTATTCCGACAGTGCGGCAGCTTAGGTTTGATCGGAGGAGAACGAAAAGGACGAGGGAAAGAAGGAGGAGGAAGACGAGGATGAGGAGGAGGAGGAGGAGAAGGACGAGGGCAAGAACGAAGGGAAGGACGAGGAAGAGGACAAGGAGTAGGACAAAAACAAAGAGAAAGAGGACGAGGAGGCGGAGAAGGTAGAAGAGGGAGAGTACTATAAAGACAAGGAAGAAAAGCGAGACGATTTTGAGACCAAGGAAGATAAGAATGACAACAGTGGTGGAAAAAAAAAAAAAACAGGAGGGCAAAGAGGAGAAGGAGAAGCAGGAAAAAAGTGGAGAAAAACGAAGGAAAAAAAACACAAAGAAGATAAAACAACAAGAGAAGACAAAAAAGAAAACAAGTGATGATCTACTTCGACGAGGGGAGGAGAAGATGAGGAGGACGATAAAGGGGGAGAGGAGTAGCAAGATGAAGAGAAGAAGAGGGGGAACACAACGCCCCTTCTCTTCCCCCCTCCCCTTCCTCGACCTTCTCATATTGTTGAAGGTGTCCCGCAGGTAATTCGTATTCCCCGCGGTGCTCCTCCTCAACCTCAGGGGATTAGAGGTAGAGGGGAGGAGGAAAAGTGGCTGGAAGTGGAGGAGGAGGAGGAGAAGGAGGAGGAGGAGGGGAAGTTGAAAGTGAGGAAGAGGATGATGGTGGTAGGGTGGAGGCGATGATTTGGGAGGTGATGCAAGGAATAGATGTGGTGGAGGTGGTGGTGAAGAGGAGTTAGGAAGAGGAGGAGGAGGAGGAGCGGTAATGAGGGAGGGAAAGGAGGGAAAGTGTGTGATTGAGGGAAGGAAAAAGGGAAGAGGGGAAATGGTGTGTGTGTGTGTGTGTGTGTGTGTGTGTGTGTGTGTGTGTGTGTGTGTGTGTGTGTGTGTGTGTGTGTGTGTGTGTGTGTGTGTGTCCGTGGAAGGTTAAAATAGGGAGAGGGAGAGGAAGGAAAAGGGAACGGAGGGAGAAAGGGAAGGAGGAGGAGGAGGGTGGAGGGAAAGGAGGGGAAACGGGGCTATAAGGAAGAGAGGGAGAGAAATGGAGGGGAAAGAGAAGCGGAAGGAGAGCAGTGAATCATGTGCAGGGGACTCAATGGGAGGAGGAGGAGGAAAAGGAGGAGAGGGAGGAAAGGGTCAGGTGGAGGGATGTGGAGGGAATAGTGAATAAGAGGAGGAGTAGAAAGTGGAGGAAGAGGTGGAGGAGAAGAAGCAGTTACAGTAGTAAGCTTTTTACAGACAATCATGAGTTCATCTTCCCTTTCTCCTCTTCTTATCTCTCCTTCTAACACTCTTTCTAACCACCATCCACAAGATATTCCCTCCCTTTTTCCTTTCATTCCTCCCTCACTCTCTCCTCACCCACTCTCTCCTTCCATCCCTCTTTTCCATCCCTCCTTCTTTCTCTCCCTCCCTCCCTCACTCTCTCCTCACCCACTCTCTCCTTCCATCCCTCCTTTACTCTTCTTCTTCTCCAACCTGTTACGGCACATCGGAAGAGCGGCAGCAACAGGAGAGAAAGCGAGCCAGCGAGCCAACGTTGAGGTAACCGAGCATGCAGGGGTATCAGGCACCACCACCCACCACCACCACCACTACCACCACTACCACCTGATGCATCCAGCCACTACCAGCCACACCCAGCGCCCTCATAACCTAACCACTGACAGACAGAACCTACGAACGCCTTACCTGTCCTCCCCGTACCTTGGCGAAGTAGGTAAACATATCCTTCCTTTTTTTGCCGTCTTCTTTTCCCTTTCCTTTTAAAATCTCCGCGGGGACTCATAACCCCCAGTCGGAGCGTCCCCACCCCAGGCTGTACCCACACACATAGGGTCTAAAACGAATACAGGGGATGCTAAGTGGCTTATTTCTCGTCCCCTGCTTGTTTTATCTGCCCACGATGATGCCGGGGCGCTCCCAGTATCAGGTTTGAGGCCTTTCTTATGCCCGTTGTGATGTTTTTACGGCCCGTATGGTGGCGCGCGTGGAGGTATATCTTCCTTGACGACTTCCTGGCTCTTCCTCCTCCTCCTCCTCCTCCTCCTCCTCCTCCTCCTCCTCCTCCTCCTCCTCCTCCTCCTCCTCCTCCTCCTCCTCCCCGATATCTCACGGGTTTATGAGGGTGATTATTCTACACACACGTTACGCTGCTATGCTCATGCCTCTCCCCTTCTTTCTCCCCTTTTTCTCCTCTTTCTCCTCCTCGAAGTCGTTTATCTGGGAGGTTAAGGGTGAGGGGAAGCATGTGGGATATGGGGAAGAACGGACGCATCCCCATATCCTCCCCACAATCCTTCACGCTTATCTATAGTAGGAGAAGGAGAAGGAGGGGAGGAGAAAGGATGATAGGAAGGGAGGTTGAGGGGAGGCGTGTTGAATATGGGGAAGAACGGACCCATCCCCATATCCTCCCCACAATCCTTCACGCTTATCTATAGTAGGATAAGAAGAAGTAGGAGAAGAAGGAGAAGGGGGGAAAGAGAAACGATGATAGGAAGGGAGGTTAAGGATGAGGGGATTCGTGTGGGCTATGGGGAAGAAGGAACACATACCCATATCCTCCCCATAACCCTTCAAGCTTATCTATAGTAGGAGGAGAAGAAGGAGGAGGAGGAGGAGGAGGGAAGGAGACACGACGATAGGAAGGGGGGTTAAAGGTGAGGGGAGGCGTGTGGGCTATGGGGAAGAAGGAACACATACCCATATCCTCCCCATAACCCTTCAAGCTTATCTATAGTAGGAGGAGGAGAAGGAGGAGGAGGAGGAGGAGGGAAAGATAAACGATGATAGAAAGGGAGGTTAAGGATGAGGGGATTCGTGTGGGCTATGGGGAAGAAGGAACACATACCCATATCCTCCCCATAACCCTTCAAGCTTATCTATAGTAGGAGACTAAGAAGGAGGAGGAGAAGGAGGGAGAGGAAGAGAAACGATGATATGAAGGGGGGTTAAAGGTGAGGGGAGGCGTGTGGGATATGGGGAGGAGCAGATGCGTCCCCATATCCTTCCCCATAATCCTTCACGCTTATCTATAGTAGGAGGAGAAGGAGGAGGAGAAGGAGGTGGGAATATGACATGCAGAGGGGGGACTAACTTGGTCTATTTCCGTTCCATGCTATCTCTATTATTAAGTGTATCGTCCTATATCCTTTACTGCGCCCTATCATCTCTCTTCTCCTCCTCCTTCCTCCCTTTACTTCGTCCCATTATCACCTCCTTTCCTCTCCCCCTTTATCTACTCTTTACACTTTATCCAATCCCATCATACCTATATAATTTTTTTTTTCGATTTTCACCCCTTACTTCGACAGATCTCCCTCTCCTTTCGACCCCATTAATTTAACATCACCTCTTATTCTCAGCCTATTATCATTTATTAGCACACTTTACCCCATCACCCATCCTTTATTTTCTACCCATCCCATTATTCGCAGCTATGCCATTTCTATATCGTCTTTTTCCTCTTACTTCGTCATATCTCCCTCTCCCTTTGATTCCCTTTACTTCACTAACATCATCTTAGATCCTCCCCTCCATTATCTAAGCCATTTACTCTCTCCTATTTACAAGTCTATCCCATTTAATCCATCCCTTATTTCCTTTCTCCTAACCATGTATCGTTCCTTCCATTCCTTAACGTCTCTCACCGCATTCCAAACTCACTATCTCACTTATCTCTTTCCTATGACTTTTTCTTGTTTTCATCCTTTACATTCTCCTATTTACAAGTCTATCCCATTTAATCCATCCCTTATCTCTTTTCTCCTAACCATGTATTGTTCCTACCATCCCTTAACGTCTCTCAACTCATTCCAAACTAACTATCTCACTTATCTCTTACCTACGACTTTCTTTTTTTTCATCTTTTTTTCTCACCCTAACTAACTACACTACACCCTAACTCTCTTCATTCTCTTATCACTTATCTCACACTCTTCACCCTTTCCTATCTATTCACACTCACAAAGCACAGTCCTTTCACTCTATCTGTCTATTCACACTATCACACCCCACACTAACTACCTTATCTTATCTCTCTCCAAACTCTTATCACGTAGCACACATCCTTCACACACTGCCTACCTTCCTACCTCACTCTTTTTCACCTTTTCACAGTCACAGAACACACTCAGTCCACTCTATCTATATATCTATCCACACCCTGTAACACACCTCACAGTACACAGATCTAACATATTGCCTCTCCTTTCCTTTCCTATCCACCCTATCCTTCCCAACCCTTCCTCTCCCTTTATACTATCTTTCCACACTAACACAGAACACTTAAAAATATACACATCTCCCTTCTTACCTGACCCCGCATCTCCTATCCACGCTACCCAACCCCTTGCTCTCCCTCTCCCTCTCTCCACAGTCGCACTAAAACGCGTCGGAGTGGAATTTAACGGCGCGGCGATAAGGACCCGTTTGACTGCTCTGGTTTCCTTGCTATCGCGGCAGTAACCACAAAGGACGCTCCCTATAACGCACTCTTGCAGGAAGTGAAGTCATTCGCCGCTCAATACTCGTGTGCGGAGGTGCGGAGGAAGGAGCTCTCGTCGTGGGTTGAGGAGGAAGAGGAGAAGGAAGGAGGAGGATAAAGAGGTAGAGGGAAGTAGAGGGTATAAGAGGTCTATGGAGGGTGTTAAACTATAGGGGAAAGGAGGGAGAGATGAGGTGTTAATAGGGGGTGAGGGAGGGAAAGAGGGAATGAGGAGGAGGAGGAGGAGAAGGAGGGTGAGAAGGCGAATTCGTGGTAGTGAGGGGAAGGGGTGAGTCCTCCTGCTAAGTGAAGGAGATGAGGTGTGAGAGGGGTGAATGGGGGCGCGGAATAGGTGTGTTGATGCGGGTTACCTGAGATTGAAAGGGGGAAGGAAGGGGGAAAGGGATAAAGAAGAGTGGAAGGGTAGAAGGGGAAAAGGTTAAAGAAGGGAGGAAGGAGGACGACGGGGAAAAGGATGAAATAGGGAGAAAGGAAGGGATGGGAAAAAGGACGAAGGGAAGAGGGAAAGAAGGGGAATAAAGATGAAAAAGGGAGGAAAGGAGGAAAAGTAAAAAGGATAAAGAAAGGAGCAGCGAAGAAAGGAATAGAGAAAAAAGGTCAATGAAGGAGGAACAGACAGGAAAGGAAAAAGATTGAAAGGGGAAAGAAAGGGGAAAATGATAAAGAGGGGAAGAGGGGAGAAAGGGTAAAAAAGGATAAAGGAAGGAAGGAAGAAAGGGGCAGAGGAGAGGATCAATGAAGGAGGAAGAGAAAGGAGAGAGAATGAGAGCGGGAGAATGTGTAGAAGAAAAGAGAGAGAGAGAGAATAGTGTCTGATCTTGGCTGTTCTGTTCAGTTCATTGGTAGAAAGCAGTTACGAACGATTAGACTCTCTCTCTCTCTCTCTCTCTCGATGGCGTGGATATAACAATTACAAGGGGGGAGAAAACGCACACATTACACGCACGCACGCACACACGCACACACGGAAGGGAAGGAAGCGAAGGGAGGAAGAAAAGACTACTGCATTTACCTGGAAAACACACACACACACACACACACACACACACACACACACACACACACACACACACCAAACTTTTCCCCCTTCTCCTCTTCACTCCGTTAACCCCCCCCCCCCCCATTTTGTGCCCTTTAAATCCCTTTCCCTTCTTCCCATCACCCTAAAATCCTCACCTTAAATCCCCTTCCCTTACCGTCACCTTTCCCCCTTCTTATAGTATTCCCATCTTCCACCATTACGGCTCTCTCTCTCTCTCTCACTCTCACTCTCACTCTCACTCTCACTCTCTCTTTCAGTCTCTCACATTCAGTTTCTCACATTCAGTCTCTCACATTCTCTCTCTCTCTCATTTAAGTCCCCTATTTAACAGCAATATAATTATCTCCCATTCCCTTCCATTCCTAGCCGCTCCCTTCCCTTCCTATCCCTTTCCTTCCCTTTCCCTTCCCTTCCTTTCCTATCTCTTTCCTTTATATACGTTATCTCCCATTCCCTTCCCTTCCCTTCCTATATTCTGCCTTCCTTTCCCTTCCCTTTCTATCTTTTTCCTTTCCTTCCTTTCCTATCAGCTCCCTTCATTTCCTATCCGCATCCTTTCCCTTCCTTCCCTTACCTATATCCTTTCCCCAGTGCCGGCCCTTCCTATACGCTCAATACGTTCAATGCGTTGGGCCACTGATCACTGGAGGGTCTTAGGATGTATATAAAAAAAAAATAGTAAAAGAAAATCGTGCAGGTTGAAATGAAGCTTTTATTATTCCCCGGTTCTATAAACAATAATATTAAACAAATTCAAGCAAAAATTATATATATACTTTACATTGCTTAGAGGTATAACTTGCGGGATAACTACATAGCGAAAAAATAAGTGAACAAAGAGGCGGAGGAGGGTGGGGTTGGGGGAGTGGGGGGCTCCAAAAAAGATCCTGCCGACACTGCCCTTCCTTTAGTCTCCCTTCTCTTTCAATCCCTTCCCTTTCCTTTTTTTCCTTTCCCTTCCTATCCTTTCCTTTTCTATCCTTTTCCTTCACTTTCCTTCTTATTCTTTCCCTTCCTTACCTATCCCTTCCCTTCCCTTACTTTCTCTTCCCTTAACTTCTCTTCTCTTCTCTTCTCTTCTCTTCTCTTCTCTTCTCTTCTCATCCCTTCCCTTCCCTATCATTGCAAGGCCATCATCTCTTCTCTTCTCCTCTCTTCTCTTCTCTTCTCTTCCCTTCCCTTCCCTTCCCCCATCATCGCAAGGCTCTCTAATATTGCAGGGCTAAGCGAGGCGGCTGTTCCCATCACCAGCCCGTTGCCAGCCGCCCGTCTGCTCCGGCAACAAGGGAAGGATCGCATAAAACGGGGAAAAAGAGCAATCCGGAGCGGGCGGCGGCTGTACTGTCTAACGCGGGACCTTGAGGCAGTTTAGCGTCAACCCGATTATCAGTATTATCGTTAGTGATGTTGTTGTGATTTTAGCGATTATTATTATTGTTGATGTTGTTATTGGCATTATCGTATATGTATAATCGTAAGAAGCGACACACACACACACACACACACACACACACACGGATCAAGTCACCTCTATAATAAGTGTTCGTTTTGTCTGTTAATTCCTGCATCCCTTTTTGAAGACACAGAGAAAGGGTTTATTTGATCTAATTTACATATTCATTCACTTACTAACGTTTTTTTCCCTTATTTATGTCATCATTTTCGTTTGGGACTTGAAAGACTATATATATTTTGTAGCACGGAAGACAGGAAGGAAAATACAGCCGGTGTCTTCGCAGCGTGACAGCCGAGGCAGCGGACGGTAACTGCTAATGCGGCTATAAAACTTTGACGCCGCCTGCCCTCGACGCTGGGGTGATGTCGCCTCGTACGGATCGGCGAGGCCAGACACCGCCGACAGATGGCACTCGCACGGGACATGTTCGCCTTCCATTCCTCGAGATAATAACTGGCCGTAGCAAGCGAGTATTATCAATTTTTCTACTACTACTACATACTTCGGTTTCTTCTGCTGTTAATTTGAATACTACAAGGACAGAAGCATCAGCAACTACTATTTCCGTCACTGCTCCTCCTCCTCCTCGTCCTTCTCTCGTCCTCAGCTTTCTCATTCTACTATTATTATATTCCCCAGCATCACCGTTATATTTTCACTGCTCATCTTACCATACCCAAGCATCTTCTCTTTTATCCCTACTAATATATCCAAACTTATAATCCCGTCCTGTAGTTGTGGAAAGCGAGGATTAAAGAGGAAAGAAACACAACAGACGCAGAACGAGACGCCGAAGCTAATAAAGAGACTCTGCAACACACGTCGAGGATGCCTGTTTGCCTCCCAAGAGTCTTTCCAGGGATTACCGTTCTCAGCGCCCTAATGATGGTGGTGTGAAGTCTTAATCTGCTGTACCTACTTACTAATTGCCTGCTCAAGAAGCCTCCCTCCCATCCACCCTCTTTCTCTCCCTCTCCTGCAGACATCTACACCCCCTACCCACCCAGACACTCATACCCCCACCCACGGAGTCCATCTCACGCACTCACCCACCTAACGACACACCCACACCTAACCTCCCACCTACATCCACACATCCACCCTTTTCTTACCTTCTTATCTCTTCCCTTAAATTCCTCTCCCTCTCCATCCTACCCCTTCCTTTCCCTTCCTACTCTTTCTATACCTTCCCTTCCCTTCCCATCCCTTTCTATCCCTTCCCTTCCCTTCATATCCATTCCCTTGCCTTCCCTACCCAAACCCTCCTATCCCTTCCCACCCCCCACACACCCATCCCCCCCCGACCCACCCCCCACACCCACCCACACCCACACACACAGAGCTGTTCTCGTGTCTGCTTAACGTCTTCACTAATGCCAAGGTTATAATTTGCAAAGTTTTTATATTGCCTATTAAAGAAGCGCAGACTAATTATGCTTGTGAGAGATGCGGGTAATTTGCGGAAGAGATGAAATAAGAAAGTTTGGTTATGTTTTTTTTCCTGGATTTTTACGTATGTTTATTTATCTCTTTCTCAACAATGTCGTCCTAAATGAATCACTTGTCAAGTCTTTCGTTCTAATTCCAAAATAGTGCAAATTCATTTATTTTTCTATCGTTTTATAAACCTATCTATCTTTCTTTCCTCCTTCTCCTCCTCCTCTTCCTCCCTCTTTTCATGCGTCTCTTCCTAGTCCTCCTCCTCCTTCCTCACCAAACCGAACAAGCAAGTATATAAAAGGCAAAAGAAAAGAGAAGGAAAAGGGTGAAAGGTTAACAATCAAAGACAAACGGGAACAGCAGGACGAAAAAGAAAAAAAGAAGAAAGTTGACAAACAAAACCCAGAGAAGGAAAACGAAAGATAAGGAGAAGGAGAAGGAGAAGGAGAAGGAGAAGGAGGAGGAGAGTAGGAGGTCCAACACGTCTCCTACATTCCTTGGTGTCCCCGGCGTGAGGGATTACCGGCCATAAATCCTGAAATCTTCTCTGCGGGTTAATCAATGGTCCGAGGGAGATTACTGGGAGGGAGTGTCGCCTCAAGATAGGGTCCCTGAAGGGTCTCGCGGCGGCACCGGGAGGAGGAGGAGGAGGATGAGGAGCAGGAGGAAGGAAGGAGGAGGAGACGAATCGCGAAAACAACGAGAATGGTGATAACATAGACAAGACGAAATGAAAATAAAGAGGAGAAGGAAGAGAAGGAGGAGGAGGAGGAGGAGACGGATCGCGAAAACAACGAGAATGGTGATAACATAGACAAGACAAAATGAAAATAAAAAAGGAGAAGGAAGAGAAAGAGGAGGAGGAAAAGGCAGAGGAAAGGGAGACTGGGAGAAGAAGGATTAGAAAGAGCAAGAAAAGAACAAGGAGGGCAAAAAAGAGGAGGGAGAGGAAAGAAGGACGATGATATAGACGCAGAAAAAGGGAAGAAGAATATAAGGAGAGGGAAAAAGAGGAGCAGGAAAAGAAGATATAGGAGGAGGAAGAAGAGGAATTAGTGGCTATGGTCTTTAAGAAATTAACCCGACAAGATAAACCTTAAAAAAAAAACACTAAGATAGGAAGGAGTAGGACAAGAGGAAGCGACCCGGACAAGGAAAAAGATCCCTCGTGTGACTGCAGGACAGGACAGGAGGGACGTAGGAGAAGGAGATAAAGGAGGAAGGAAAAAAATGGAGATAAGGAATGGAGGAGAGATGATAAAATGGAAGAGGGAAGACAAGGGAACAAGGAGTCAAGCAAGCAGGAGAGGAAGTCGTGATAATGGAGGAAGAGGAGGCGGAAGAGGAGGAGGAGGAGGAGGCGGAGAACACAGCGGATGGAGGGCTTAGGGCGGAGGGAGACGGCCGGGACTCGAGTCTTCCTAATTACCAGCGGCGCACTCCAGGCTGCCTCGGGATAATTCTCTCGCACACAATTAGAGAAGCCAGAACGCCCCGCCGCCCCCACCGCCGCCGCCAACACCGCTGCCCCGACGCCAGGCTCCGTCAACGTAACCTTCCAAACCTTCCTCGCTGCCCCGACCTTGACTAACAGTGACTTCTACACAGCAGACATCTGAACCTTTCCTTCCCTTCCCTTCCTTTCCTTTTTTTTCCCTTCCCTTCTTTTCCCTTCCGTATCCTTCCTATCCTTTTCCTTCCCCTCCCTTCTCTTCCTATCCCTGTTTATCTTGACTTCCAAACCTCTACAGCAGACTTCTGAATCTTTCCTTCCCTTCCCTTCTTTTCCTTTTCTTTCCCTTCCCTTCCTCTCCCTATGCTCCCTATCCCTTTCCTTGCCCTCCCTTCTCTTCCTATCACTATGACGACTCTGTTTATCTTGACTTCCATAACTTGCCCGCTATTTCAACCTTAACTAACACTGACTCCCTTAACGTAGCCTTCCATCACATTCACCTTTGCCCCTGTCATAACCCAGCTTGGCTTTTAACGCGTAGACTCGGTTTTGATACCTCTCCCGCTGCCTCCCGTCATAATCAAAACCTCGAGTTCGTTACCGTAGACTTCTAAACCTCTCCCGCGGCCAACAACCTTACAAAGAGAACTGGACTGCAGAACTAGTCTCAAGATCACATTATAAAGAAGTGCATCAGGTTTTATATGAGTTTTGGAAATAAGAGAAAAACAGCGGACGCCAACTACCCAAGAATAGACAAGAATATAAAACAAAGGGGAGGGCGTTGCAAAGCCTATTTTCCCGATAGTCAACTCAACCGAACAGCTTCCTCCGTCATATCAATATCTCGACTCCGTTACCGTAGACTTCCACAGTCCACACTGGCCCATTACCTCAATAGAACTTCACCTTTGGCTTCACTGATCCGTAGACTTTTAAGGCTTTCCCGATGCTCGCGCCGTACCAAACTTGACTCCGTTACCGTAGATACATCCAAGTTTGACACACAGTTGCTGCTTCTCTGTCCACGCTCCCTCTGCTCCCTCTGCTATGACGCCGGCTCCGTTAACCCAGACCTTCTCCGCCTCCTCAGGTACCTGCTCAGCCAATCAGGAGCCCCATCACTGTCGACTTGCTCCCTTTGCTACGACCGTCACCTGAATGACTACCTATACCTTAGAGTACTTCGGAGTTTATGAAGACCTGGTAATTTTAACCCTATACTTTTTTACCTCTCCCTTTCCACTTCTGCTCCACTGATTCTCTTTTGGCCACTCATTTCTGTTTACTTTTTCTGGGAGACGTGATTAACGGGCTATTGTTTGTTTTGCTATTGAACTGCTTCCTTAAATATATGAAAACGATGACCACACCAAGACTTTGACATAAACCTAACAGACTTTAACACTCGTCTTGGTCCCGAACACCGTACAGTACAGGATACAGATTGCCTTAGCAAAGACTTCCAAAGATCTAACACACTCTCACCTTTTTCCGGTCACCAATTCAAGACTAACGTAGATTTGCACTCTTCCGCCTTGCCACAGTTCCAGGTGAGGCCGTCAGCGCTCTCTTACCGAAGGAGGGATGGAGAGTAGAATAGTAGGAGACGGAGAGAGGGAGGGAATGGTAGGAAAATAGAAAAGAATGGAAGAAAACAGGGCAACACGGAGCAGTTGGAAGGCGAAGCATACTGAAGAGATTGAAAGGTCCCTTCGCATACAAGAGCAGGTGGAGGAAAGAGGACGGAGGGTAGGAAGGGAATGGAAGAAAGGAGGAAAGCGGAGGTAGGAAGAAAGGAAGGAAGGAAGGAAGGAAAGAGGGAAGGAGGGAGGCGGGACACAACAGGCAGTAATTCTAGATAAACAGTTCCCTCGTCAGTTCCCTCGGCCTCGCTCGGGCAGTGTTTTCAGATTACACCATTCCACCTCAACCTCCACCACCATCACACCACCACCACCACCTCCTTCTCCTCCTCCTCTTCCACCTGACTCCACCTGACCTCACCTGAACTCGCCTCACCTCACGCCATTTCGTTGGTCTGCAAAAGGGTGATGGAGCTCTGCTTGAAGGACCCTTACCTGAAAGAAAGGAAAGAAAGGTTTAAGTTATGTAATACTGTGGTACTAAAGTGAGAAATATAATGGCATCGTTACCTTTGCATGTGTAAGTTATTTGTCCTGAAAACCAGAAAAAAATAGACAGTCTGAAAATGAATATGTAAATAATTATCATCGTAGAAATAAGTACTGGATTAGAATATGAGTAAAAAAAAGTACCTTTACAATTAGGTTTTAACATATGTAAGTTTCTGTTTACTAGCCTCAGCCTATGCAACAGGTTGTGTGTGTGTGTGTGTGAAAATAACCAGCAAATTGTAAAAACTGAGAAGGAAAAATCACACACACACACACACACACACACACACACACACAAACACACAGTAACCTACCTGTCTCGTATCTTACCTGTGTGACGCAACCATCTGAGACCTCCCTCCTCTCCCTTTCTTCCAATACCCGCCCCTTGCCTCTTTCAAGGACACTAATACCTTCCTACCTTCTCCTCCTCCTCCTCCTCCTCCTCCTCCTCTTTCTCCACCTCCTCCTCCTCCTCCCTTCCTCGTCCTCCATACTACTCCCTTACGGCTTCATTATACTTTCTTCCACTCCTCTTTGACTTATTGGAATCCCTCCGTCTTTTATCCTTTTCCTTTAAGAGCCTTGCTACCTCCTCTTTCCGCAATGCCTTACCTTTTTTTGTTATTCTATTTACTCGTGTTACATAATGCTTAATGATACTTCCTTCCATTCCCCTTTGGCTTATTAGAATCTCTCTCTCCCTCTTCCCTCCTTTTCCTTTGAGTTTTGCTACTTCTTGTTCGCTATGTCTTATTTATTTATATTTATCTCTTTACTTATATGTCAGCGAAGGAGACATAGAGAAAAAGAAGGGGGGAGAGCTCACGAATAACTCTTCTCACAAACTTTATTTCCTTACCTATTGTTCTACGTTATACTTCTATTATTTAGTGTTTTGTTTGTACTTTAATCCCGTATCATCTTTTCTGTGTACGATAACTTCTAAAAACTTTCCTTCTCAGCATTATGATCAAGTTGAACGGGATCGCTTTTGTGCATATGGCTCTTCTACTGCGGGTCTGTTTTTGTACTGTTTGTTTGTTTGTTTATTTTTTCTTCTCTCAAAATTTCTCTTATTATCAAGTTGAATGGGATCGCTTTTCTGTATATGCCTCTTTTACTCCGGTCTTTTTTTGTATTCTTTGTTTATTTTTTCGTCTCTCTAAAATTTCCCTTTAACCATTCAACTCTTTATATTTGCATTAAAGGAAGCAGCTCAAGGAAGGGAAAATGAGAAGCAAAGTATAGAGTTGGCAAAAGAGAGGTTACTAATATGTACCGTCTGTTCCTTTTCCTTCTTCCAAATAACTCCTAACCTTCCTTTCTTAACACTGAATCTTAACGTCCCCTCGTCATTCACCCACAAATTTCTCTCCCACTCAATTGCTTGTTGCCTCCTTCCCTCCTTACACTTACTCTAATATACCGTCTGTTTCTTCTCTTCCTCCTTACTAACACTAAACTTTCTTTGCTTCATTCCATAACATTGAATCTCAAGGTACTCTCTTTATTCATTGACAAAGTTCTTTCACTTCATTCCTCCTTCCTTTCCTCGGCCTCTTTCCACCTTTCCTCTTAGTACCCGGTGTGTGTGTGTGTGTGTGTGTGTGTGTGTGTGTGTGTGTGTGTGTGTGTGTGTGTGTGTGTGTGTGTGTGTGTGCTGTATCGATGCATTGCTGTGAGAATTTGAGGTTTGACGCGATTTTTTACACACAGGTCCTTGACGCATTGAACGCTTTTGAGTTTGACGCCGCGCATTTCGTAATAAAACTTCTTATTTCTTGTTCCAGCTTGAAGGACCTGGCACTTATCTATATTAAAGGGCATCTCCCATCTATCAGACCAAGCTGAAATTTTATGCAAATCCTCTTGGGGGCTTTGTCTGTCTTCGTCATCAACACCTCCCTTCTTTTTGACTTTTCATTAATACAAATCCATCTCCTCTTTTTTTTCTATATTTTTTTCTTTCATTCCATATTTCACGTCCTTCCTCGTCCTTTCCTGGGCCTCATCACCTTCATCCCTTGCTCTTTCAACGATACTATTTCCCCTTTTTTTTCCCTTTCTCTTTGTCTCTCTTTTCTTGTCTCCTTTCCGTTTCGTATTTTCTTTCCTTCCTCGGTTTTTCCTGACCATGAACACCTTCCTTCCTGTTCTTCCCCTTCTCTTCCTCTCTGTGTCTCTCTCCTTCTCACCCATCTGTTTAAACCCAGAGTCTGAGAACCGCTGCTCTATCCCCTACCAACCCTTTCCCTTTTTTCTATTTCTTTCCTTTCCTCCCTAATTTCTTTTTACCCATATTCTGTCCTCCCCAACTTTTTCTCTCCTCCTTCCTTCCTTTTCTCTTAATATTTCCTTTTCTTCCTTTTTCCCTTACTCGCTTACTTTCCTTCCACACTCCCTACTCCTTTAACCTTCTTCCCTTCGTCATTCCTTTACATTCTTTCCTCCCTTACTTTCTCTTTCCCCCATCACTGCACCATCGCCTCCCTGTTCAGACAACTATACACATTCCTCTACTCTTTCCTTCCTCCTCTCCCTTCCTCCCTCCTTCTCTCCTCCCTCCCCCCCGGCCCGGAGACAAGGACACGCTGCTCCCTAAGTCACATCGGCGCCATAAATCCCCAATGACGCCATAACAAAGGCCGAGATTATGATAGGCGAGGGGGAGAGAGAAGGAGGGAGGTGGGTTAGGAGAGAGAGAGAGAGAGAGAGAGAGAGAGAGAGAGAGAGAGAGAGAGAGAGAGAGAGAGAGAGAGAGAGAGAGAGAGAGAGAGAGAGAGAATATACAAAACACGATATGATGAAAGATAGATAGAAAAATAGAAAAATAAAAAAAACGATAGATAGAAAGATACAAAAAAATGGGATAAGGAAAGATATAAGGAAAGATAAAAATAGATGGGAATAGATAAATACATAGATGGATAAATAGACTGATAGATAATGATAGATAAAATGAAAGATGTAGAGAAAAACGATAGATAAAAAGATAAATAAACAAAAACACACATAAAAAGAGAGAAAATTTAGCAAGGCCAGATAATTGAATAAATGTATATTTCTGTTGGCAAATAAAAAAAAATATATTCATTTCAGTTTTCGTACAATCCAACCCTTTTCCACCACCACCATAACCACCCCCCCTCCCCTAGACTCACCCACCACCACCATCACCACCACCACCACCCCCACAATTAACAACCCCTCCCCGACCAAGACCCACCACCACCACCCCAACCTCCACCACCATCACTACCATCATCTCCCCCATCCCCCCGCCACAATTTGAGCACCCGAACGGAGCAAAATAAACTTAATTACCGATATTTAAGAGTAATTTTCCTAATAGTCTTGACGCCCTGAAGTCTGGCCCCTCTCTCTCTCTGTGTGTGTGTGTGTGTGTGTGTGTGTGTGTGTGTGTGTGTGTGTGTAAAAAAAGTCAAGTGAGAAAAAGTATCATTCAAGTTTTTGGTGCATTGCAATATAAAAAAACATTAACGGACCTTCTCTCTCTCTCTCTCTCTCTCTCTCTCTCTCTCTCTCTCTCTCTCTCCCGAGGTGGTAACAGTGACGAGGTGGGTAATTGACTTCGATCCGCGTAAGACAAATGAGACCAGAAGATGAACCGCAAGAACCAGCGTAGCCAAGGAGGAGGAGGAGGAGGAGGAGGAGGAGGAGGAGAAGTGGAAGCGAAGGTGGGAAAAACGATACTTACAAAAAAGGGAAAAAAGGAAGGAAGGAAGGAAGGAGGGGAGGAGGACGAGGTAGTGGTGGTCGTGAGGATATGAGTTAAAAAAAAAAAAGAGGAAACAGGAAGGAAAGAACTTATGAGGGAAGAGGAGATGAGAAGCGAGAGGAAGAGGGGTAAAAAAAGTGACAGAAAAAAAGGAAGGAAACCGTCAGCGAGAAAATATTGGAAGGGAAAAGGGAGGGAAAAAAGGATATGTGAGGATGGGAGAAAAAAAGGAGCAGGGGAAATGAAGAGAAGAGAGACGTTCTGGGAAATCGAAGAGAAAAAGAAAGATGAAAAAGGGAACGTTAATAATTGAGTGAAAATATATGGTGATGATATAGATAAAATTTGATGATAATGTAAATGCTAAAATAGAGCGGCACCAACATATTCAAATACAACAATGAAAACAACGTAGAAAACAATAATATTACTACTACTATTACTACTACTACTACTACTACTACAGCTACGACTACTGCCATCACTACTACGTTTTACTATTTCTTTACATAGATAATAGAGAAAGAAACACAGAGAGACAGATAGGCGGACACAGACACAGACATAAAAACAGACTCAAACACAGACACAGACATAAAAACAGACTCAAACACAGACACAGACATAAAAACAGACTCAAACACAGACAGAGACAAACATACAGACGGATGGACAGATCAGACAGACACAAAAGACAAAAGCTGAGAAGGATACACCGACTGACGAACCGACCGACCGACCGATGGAAAGACAGACAGAGGCCAAGAAGGAGAGAAGGAGGGAAGGAGGGACACGCCTAGAGAGAGAGGGATAAATAGACTCAGTGAAGGGGGAGGAGAGAATCATAGTACGGAATATGGAATGAGATGGAGAGAAAAAAAATGGAGGAGGGGAGGAAAAAGCTGGACTGGAGGAGATTTCGAAGAGGAAGAGAGGAGGAGGAGGAAGAGGAGGAGGAGGAGGAGGAAGGTAAACACGTGGAGAGGAAATGAGCATCGCAGTTACTTTCACCTATTGGAGTGATGCCTTCAGGGGGTCACTGGTCACAAGAAGAGGAAGAAGAGGAAGAAGAAGAAGAAGAAGAAGAAGAAGAAGAAGAAGAAGAAGAAGAAGAAGAAGAAGAAGAAGAAGAAGAAGAAGAAGAAGAAGAAGAAGAAGAAGAAGAAGAAGAAGAAGAAGAAGAAGAAAAAGAAGAAAGAGAGGAAAGTAAAATGAAAGAAAGAGGAGGAAGAGGAAACATGGAAACATGGACTAGCAGGCAGCAGAAAGCCTGTTGGCTCATTACTTGGCTGCCTGCTTTCAGTGATTTAATCAATCCGTTTGCCATAGAAGTGGCTTGCAGGGAAGGATTAAAGCACTTGTGTACCTACTCTTGGATACGTTCAGTTCACTCCCGATGCAGCAAAGTGGCGATCAATGCTAATCTTGAATGAGTTGATGCTCTCTGCGCTAACCACTTCTGCAGGGAGGCTGTTCAAGTGGCGAACCACTCTATTCGAGAAATAACTCCTGCCGATGTCGGTATTGCATCGCTTTGCTTGAATTGTTTTTCCGTTGTTTCTTGTTCTCAGGTTAGTTTGTAGCGTGAAGAGCTTGGAGTGATCAACGTTGCTGAGCTTGTTCAGGTACTTAAAGACTTGTATCATGTCTCCCCGCAGTCGTCTCTTTTCCAACGTCAAGAGGTTGAGTCGCTCGAGTCGCTCTTCATAGGGCTTTGTCCTCAGTGATGGTATCATCTTCGTGGCGCGGCGCTGTACTCTCTCAAGTAATTCAATGTCTTTCCTGTAATTCGGAGACCAGAATTGCACTGCGTATTCCAGGTGGGGCCTCACCAGCGAGCTATACAAGGATAACATAACTCCCGGCGTCTTGTATTCGAAGTTCCTCGCTATGAACCCAAGCATTGTATTGGCTTTCTTACAGGCGGACTTGCAGTGTTTTGTTTGTTTCAAGTAACTGCTGAGGGAGACCCCGAGGTCTCTTTCCTCTTGTACAACATGTAGTGGTTCGCCACCCATGTGGTATGTGTGATTGCTGTTTCTGGATCCGATATGCATTACTTTACATTTGGTAGTGTTGAAGGACATCTGCCATTTTTCCGACCGCCGAGTGATCAGGTCCAGGTCTCTCTGGACAATTTCGCAGTCTGCCGTCGTGAGGGCCTTCCCACCCACCTTTGTGTCGTCGGCAAATTTTGAAAGATTGGATTTTAATCCTAGTTCTAGGCCGTTGATATATATGATGAAAAGTATGGGTCCCAGCACTGACCCCTGTGGCACTCCACTTGTGACCGGGAGCCACTCGGAGGCCTGTCCGTTGAGTACAACCCGTTGTTTTCTTCCAGTGACCGAGTCTTTGATCCACGCTGTCAGATTGTCGCCTAACCCCGCCGACTTGAGTTTCTTGAGGAGTCTTTCGTGTGGCATAGAAACAAATTTTACCACTACTACTACTACCACTACTACTACTACTACTATTACTACTACTACTTCTACTACTACCACCACTGCCAACAACAACAATAACCCTAACTAACAATAACATCACAACATCTCCCTCATACAAAGGAACCAGCGAATCGTGCTGAGTAAATAAACGAAGAAAGGAAGAGAAGAAGAAGAAGAAGAAGAAGAAGAGGAGTAGGCACACACACACACACGTCCGTACACTACTGTTTACTCTCCGAGCGTTGGCGGGAGGCACAAAAGTTTATAAAGGGCGTGGGGAGAGAAAGTTCCTGGGAAATTATGGAGAGATGAAAGTTTCCAGATCTGAAGTAAATCTTGATTGTACAGTTGGCGCCTAGAGGGGGCGAAGGGGTGAGAGAGGCAGGGGGTATAGGGAGGATAGGAAGGGAGGGAGGGAGAGAAGGGGATAGAGGTCGGATTGAGAGAGAGATAGAGCTGGGAAGAATAAATGTGTGGGAGAGTAAGGAAGAGAGAGATAGAGGAGAAGAGAGAAGGGAAGGGAGAAGAAGGGGAGATGGAAAGGAAGAGAAAAAGGGGAGAGAAGGAGATAGATTGGATTGAAAGGGAGATAGAGTTGGGAAGCATAAATGTATGGAAGAGTAAGGAATAGAGTGGCAGAGGAGAAGAAAGAGAGAAGGGAAGGGAGAAGAATGGGAGATGGAAAGGAAGAGAAAGAGGGGAGAGATGGGGATATAGATTGGATTAAAAGGGAGATAGAGTTAGGAAGAATAAATATATGGGAGAAAAAGTGACTAGGAAAGGGAGACAGAGACGGAGAGGAAGAGAGAGCGAAGGAGGGGAAAGGAAGAATGGAAGGGAGGGAGGGAACTACGTGTCTGATTGAGAGAGAAGAATGGGTAAGAGAGGAAGGAAAAGGAGGAAAAAAACAGACAATAAAAGGTTCAGGAAGAGAAATAAAAGTGCGATGAAGCAGTTCACGAAAGAAAGAGAAACAATGAGGAAGCAAAGACCAACACGAAGAAAAGCTTACCAACAAAAACATTAACTATAAAGAAAGAATATATATAAACAGAGAACGATTTACAGGTTGAGAACGGCTTGGAGAAGAGAACACAATATCCTCTCCTAATGAAAACGTCAAGAGCTTTACTGATGCGTCGCCTAGTCCGAAACGAGGAAAATGGGAAGAGAGTTAAGAAGAGGGAAACAAAAAGAAACCGAAATAAGAAAATGGGAAAAGAAAGAACCGGAGAAAATGGGAATAGAGTTAAGAAGAGGGAGACAAAAATGGACCAAAGTAAGAAAATGGGAAAGAAAGAACTGGAGAAAATGGGAGTAGGGTTAAGGAGGGGGAAACAAAAATAAACCGAAACAAGAAAATGGGAAAAGAAAGAACAGGAGAAAATGGGAAGTTAAGGCGAGGGGAGACAAAAATGAACCAAAGTAAGAGAATGGGGGAAGAAATAACTGGAGAAAAAGGGAATAGAATTAAGGAGAGGGAAACAAAAATCAACCTAAATAAGAGAACGGGGGAAGAAAGAACGGGAGAAAATGGGATTAGAATTAAGGAGAGGGAAACAAAAATCAACCAAAATGAGAGAATGGGAGAGGAAACAGAACGGGAGGAGAGAGTGAGATGTTACGGAGAGAGGGGGAAAAGGCAAGGCTTAAAGAGTAGTCAGGGAAAACCAATAAAAAGTGTGCGAGGATAGAGAGAAAGAGAGCTGGGAGGGAAGAAAAGGGATAAGGAAAAGCGGGGAGAGGTTTACACAGGAAAGTGATGGGAAAGTAACGAGGAAAGAAGAGGAAAATAGAGGAAAAGGACAGACAGAGGAGAGAGGCATACGACAAAGAGAATAAGGAAAGGAAAAATAGGAAAAGAATTAAAGAAAAGTGGGAAATGGGAAAGGTGAACTAGAGGAATGAGAAAAAAACAAACAAAAAAAACAAGGCGGAGGTAAGAGAAAGAAGGAATAGGATGACAAAAAAACAAGAGAATAAAGGGAAAAGAAAAGCGAAAATGACAAAGAAAAAAGTAAGAGGAATACAAGAATACGAGAGAAGAGGAGAATGAGAGAGCATAAAGAGAATTGATAATAAAAGACGAAAGAGAAGCAAGGAAGAAGATTACAAAAATAAGAGAAAACAAAACGAGAAGAAATATGACAACAGAATAAGTAAAAGATAACCAGCGATACAGAAGAAGAGGAGAATGAGAAAAGAGAAAGAATAAACGAAGAGGATAAGTATGACAACAGAATAAGTAAAAGATATCCAGAAATACAGAAAAAGAGGAGAATGAGAAAGGAGAGAGAATAAACGAAGAGGAGAAATATGACAACAGAATAAGTAAAAGATAACCAGCGATACAGAAGAAGAGGAGAATGAGAAAGGAGAAAGAATAAACGAAGAGGAGAAATATGACAACAGAATAAGTAAAAGATAACCAGAAATACAGAAAAAGAGGAGAATGAGAAAGGAGAGAAAGAATGACAAAAGAGGCGGCAAAAGAGGCAAGAAAGAGGAATACAGGGATACAGTGCAAATCCCCAAGAGCAGTCATGGGATCTTAGAGAAGGAATCCAATCCTAAATTCAATCGTCTTTCCTAATCCGCCCAATCCCTTAATCCCTCTTGACTCTTGCCTGGCTCTTTACTTTCCTCAGCCGCGCGCGCACACACACACACACACACACACACACACACACACACACACACTCTTCAGTAGTTTTTTTTCTTTTTAGTTCTACGAAATTTACTTTTTAGAGAGTTTCCTTTCATGTGTAGAAGAAGAAGACGGAAAAGATGAAGAAGAAGGGGAAGAAGAAGAAGAAGAAGAAGAAGAAGAAGAAGAAGAAGAAGAAGAAGAAGAAGAAGAAGAAGAAGAAGAAGAAGAAGAAGAAGAAGGAGGAAAAGAAAAAAAAAAGAAAACGAAAGAAAAAAATTGTGAAAATGTTAAAAAAATATGAAGAAATAGACGAATATGAAAAAGAAAATAAAGAAAACAAGAATAAAAAGGATAATGAAAACCAGTGGAAAGAGACGAGGGTTAGTGTGTGTGTGTGTGTGTGTGTGTGTGTGTGTGTGTGTGTGTGTGTGTGTGTGTGTGTGTGTGTGTGTGTGTGTGTTTTCGTCGTGTCTCCCTCGTCGTGTTTTTCTTTGGTGTTTACTTAACGCAACTCGCAGACAAGTTTCGTTCAATACTTTTTTTTTATAATTATTTGTCCGTGTAATTAATGTTTTTTGGGGGGGGCAAACAAACTCTCAAAGTAAATATTATTCTTCGTGTATTTTACTTCCTTAACTCGAGTCTCAAAGCTTTCACTGGAGATTTTTTTGTCAGTAATAATAATAATAATAATAATAATAATAATAATAATAATAATAATAATAATAATAAAATAATAATAATAAAAATAATAAGTTTGAATCAGTTCCATAATTCATAAAAAATTTAATCTACCCATTTTCCAGTTCCATTTTACGTCAATATTTACGCGTTTTTTTCTATTGTTACACACAATCTATTCTTTTTCTTTTCAATAATTTCATACAATCATTTCCATAATTCATAAAAAATCTAATCTACTCATTTTCCAGTTTCATTTTACATCAATACTTCCAGTTTTTTCTATTATTACACACAATCTATTCTTTTACTTTTCAATAATTTCTTACAATCATTTACGTAACTCATAAAAAAAATCTAATCTACCCATTTTAGTTTCATTTTCCGTCATTATCAACACGTTTTTCTTCTACTATTTCATACATCTTTACTTTCTCTTGTATTTTTCTGTGTGTGAGGACGTCAGCGAGCGCGCATCATCATCGCCACTATCAGCATCAACATCGCACCCAAGACGACAACGATCACCACCACCACAACAACACACAAAAGCATTCCTTCAAAGCAACGGGGTATCTATATACGCGCGTGGGACTGACTCGCTCGCAGCAGCTCCACAACATCGAGTATCCTCTTTCTGTGGCGTGTTTTTTGCCGAGTCTCGCGATGCTTGTTGGGCTGAACCGAGACCTCAGATGGGGTACGAGATATCACTTGGGTAGGTAGGTATTATAAGCGTGTCTTGGTGTGTTATGTTTGATGCGGGTTTGAAGGTAAGAAAAAAAATTGAGGTTCCTTTTCGTTCAATTTGTGATGAGAACCGGATTAGAGAGAGAGAGAGAGAGAGAGAGAGAGAGAGAGAGAGAGAGACGAGGGGAGAGTGAGGAAAAAAAATACCTGTAATTATTTTCTACACTGGAGGCATTATTGACCGTCTAAGGAAACACAGCTCCTCCTCCTCCTCCTCCTCCTCCTCCTCTTCACCCTGTAATCAGCCTCCTCTCACCATTGTCATCCTCTTTCCTCCATCAACCACAAACTCCCTCCTTACCTTTAGCCCTCTTCTCTCCCTCCCTCCTTTCCTCACTTTCCAGACTAAGAAGGGAGGAGTAATGGGGAAGAACAGGGGGAGAGAAGCAAAGAGAAGAGACTCTACATAATTATACAAGAAGGTGCAGTTTTTCCCCTTCTCCTCGCTTCCTCTTCGCTCCCCACTCTTAATTTCACTGTCTCAATGTTTCTGGTGTGTTATGCGGTAGGAATGTATTGCTTAGAACACCACAATATGAAGCTCACTATCAGAGGCACCACAATCACGGCAAGAACCAGAAATACGAATCACAACCAAAATCACTATCGTCACTAATATAATCTTAACCTAGAAGACCAATCACCATCCACTCTACTGCCCTTATAGACTAGCAACATCATCATCACCGTAACTACCACAAGCAACAACCACAACCTCAATCACTATCACCCCTTGTACATCCTTCACCATTAACACCACAATTTTCTCTCTCTATTCCACTCATTATCTCACTATTAACAAAAACCGTCATTGAGTTCCTCCCGCCATCTATTTCCATTCTAACTAACCTCCATTATCTTACTAACCTTATACTAACTAACGGTCTCTCAATTCCCTTTCAGCACCCCCCCCCTCCCCCCTATTTTCTTTGATTTAATTTGCTTCATTTTTTTTATTTCTCTCCATTTCTTCAGTTTGTCTTTGTTCCTTTCCTCCCATTCAATCCTTTATCTTTCTTCCACTTCCTCCTTTTTTTTTAATACTTTTTTCTTACAATTCTTCCACTGTTTCCTTCCTTCCTTTTCTTTGCATTCTTTCTTTCGTTATCAGTATTATCTTACTATATAAACTAACACACTCGGTCTTTCAGTCTCCCCCTCGAACCCCTTTCCCATTCTGGTCCTCATTATCTCACACCTATAAAGGAACTACGGTTTTCCCTCGACCTTTACCGGCGTTATTACCATCAACATCGTGCCTATAAAAGTATCATTGTACCGTTTATTATTCTTTCCATTCTTCTTTTCTGAGTTTTTTCCTTTTTTTTATTTTCTTGAATCCATCCTTGTTACCTTGATTCAGTAGTTTTGTTTTTTTTCTTTAATTTAATTTGCTTCATTTTTTGTTGTTGTTGTTTTCTATTTCTTTCTTATTCTTCAGTTTGTCTTTTTTTTTCCTTTTCCTCCCATTCACTTTTTGTTATCGTTCTTCCATTTCCTTCTTAATTTTTCTCTAATACTTTTTTTTTCAATTATTTCACTGTTTCCTTCCTTTCTTTTCTTTGCATTCTTTCTTGCGTTTCTTCCGTTCCGTTTTAATTCCTTCCTTTCACATAATCTTCTTCCAATTCTTCCTGTACTTATCTTGCCTTCCTTTCATAGTCTCATATTATTCGATTTCTTCACTTTCTTCCTCGCTTCCTTTACTCCTTCCTTTCCGTTTCTCCACTCCTCCTTCTCTTCCTCGTGTTCACAGTTTCCACCACATGGGCTACACAACTACATGATTGCAAACTCTCTCCCTCCCCCACTCGTCTCCTCTCCCTTGTCTCCTCATTACGATATTAACTCCTCAACGAGAGAGAGAGAGAGAGAGAGAGAGAGAGAGAGAGAGAGAGAGAGAGAGAGAGAGAGAGAGAGAGAGAGAGAGAGAGAGACTGAACTGTTGAACACGCAGGAAACCGAGCTACTCTCTCTCTCTCTCTCTCTCTCTCTCCAGGCAGTACTAAATCCAATTACGTCTCACAAAACAAAAGAAGGGAAGGAAGAGAGGAGGAGGAGGAGGAGGAGGAGGAGGAGGAAACAAAGAAGAAGAAGAAGAAGAAGAAGAAGAAGAAGAAGAAGAAGAAGAAGAAGAAGAAATGAAGAGAAAGGAAGATAGATATATAGACAGATGTAAATACACAGATAGACAGATAGAAAGAAGAAGAGGGGAACGAGAGAGAGAGAGAGAGAGAGAGAGAGAGAGAGAGAGAGAGAGAGAGAGAGAGAGAGAGAGAGAGAGAGAGAGAGAGAGAGAGAGAGAGAGAGAGAGAGAGAGAGAGAGAGAGAGAGAGAGAGAGAGAGAGGAAGGGGAGAAAAGTAGAGAGAGTACAATAATGGTTAACATCAGCTCCCTATCGCACTCTCTCTCTCTCTCTCTCTCTCTCTCGAGGCGACGCTCACGGAAATCACCGGTCGTTGAGGCGCGGCAGAATCTTTATTGTTTGGTCATAAAATTGGAGGAAATGAAGCGAAACGACCGAGGGGAGCAGGCGACCCCCTCCTCCCCCTCCTCCCCCTTCTCTCTCTCTCTCTCTCTCTCTATCGTTCCTTAAATGCTCTTTGTTCTTCGTCTTCTTTTCCTTCTTCTTCTTCTTTTGCCTCGTTTCAGTACTATTGTTATCATTATTATTATTATTATTATTATTATTATTATTATTATTATTATTATTATTATTATTATTATTGTCATTACTACTATTATTATTCTTTCTAAAATCGGTGAAGATGTAAAAAAAGGAAGAAAAAAGAGAAGAAGTCAAGAGAAGATAATGAGTGCGAGGAGGAGGAGGAGGGGGAGGAGGAGGAGGAGGAGGACAAAAGGCACAGATGAAGAGAAGTGAAGAGGAAGAAGAAGAGGAAGAAAAGAAGAGAGGCATGAAAACGAGGGCAGTGAAGAAAAATGTTGACGGTCAGGAAGAGGAGGAAGAGGAGGAGGAGGAGGAGGAGGAGGAGGAGGAGGAGGAAGAAGAAGAGGAGGAGGAAAGAGAGAGAGAGAGAGAGAGAGAGAGAGAGAGAGAGAGAGAGAGAGAGAGAGAGAGAGAGAGAGAGAGAGAGAGAGAGAGAGAGAGAGAGAGAGAGAGAGAGAGAGAGAGAGAGAGAGAGAGAGAGAGAGAGAGAGAGAGAGAGAGAGAACAGGGAGAGGGGCAAAAGCATATCAAAGAAGACTAAAATATGATAGTTTTATGACTCCTATGAGACTTTTAAATACCAAACTTCAACCTTCTCCAAACTCTTCCTTCCTCTGTTCTTAAAGTAGCAACGATCATCTTCCAATTGACTTGTTACTCTCTTCATATTTCTATCCCTCCTTTGATTGTCTCTGTCTCGTCCCATTCTTTTTTTTTTTTACGTTTTCTTCTTCTCATCTTAATTCACAAGTCTCCACCGAAATCTTTCTTCTGTCCTCCCTTTCTCATCATAGCATTTCTTCCTCCTCTTCCTTGACGTTTTTATTCAATTCCTTGTTATATTACTTTCCATTTTCTCCTATCTTTATTTTATTTTTATTTTTAAGTCCTTATCTATCCAACTATTGCGATTTCACTTCTCCTTCCATTTGTTTTATGTCTATCAGTCATTGCACTCTTCATTAGCTCTTTATCATTCTCATTATTCCCCTTTTTTCTTCCTTTTCTTTACCATCCTTCCTCTACAACAATAACTCCTTTCTTCCTTCCTTCCCTTCCGTCTCCTCTAAACCCCACCTTCTCGATCCTCCTTCATTTTTGCTACCACGATCGTTATATAGTCTCTCATCGCTGACTCCTTTATGGCAGTGCTAGCGATGGTGTTAATGGGGAAGGGTTCCTTATACGGATGCCTGAAGACCTATTTAAGGGGTTCGAGAGGCCGGCCTTCTTCTCGTCGTTTCTCTTTTATTGTTGTTTTGATGGAGATGTTTTGTGGAAGTGCTCAGGAGTGTAATAAAAGAGTGGAAAGTTCCGTTTTTTTGTGTGTGTGTGTTGTCGTTTGTAGAGGTGTGAGTTATGTTGTTGTCGAGTTGAAGTTGTTGTTGTTGTTGTTGTTGTTGTTGGTGGTGGTGGTGGTGGTGGCTGCTCTATATTTTTCGTACTGTTGTTCTGCAGTGGTTAAGTGACGGAAGAAAAAAAAAGTAAAATAGAGAATAAAAATGATTTGTACCAATAAGAATATAATGATGGTATACGTGGAAATGATGATGATAAAGAATATGATACTACTACTACTACTTCTACTACTACTACTACTACTACTACTACTACTACTACTACTACTACTACTACTAAAACCAACAAATAATAATAATAATAAGGGTAATAACAATAATGATAATAATAAGAACAACAACAACAACAACAACAACAACTACAACACAACCAGTAGCATTGACACGAGAGTAACAAAAGTACCCACGGCCTCAGGTACCCCACAGGTGAGACAGTACACGGTCACTTCCATTCAAGGCACCTGAAAACACCTGCCGTCCACCAGCCATTAGCGTGAGTACCGCCCGATGCCTCCTGGTGGGACGCCGCGCGCTGGAGACCAAGACGTTATCGAGCGTGAGAGAGACAAGGGGAAGAAATTACCTGAGTCCTTGGAGTACCTGAGCACGAAAGAGGTAGGTAGATAGATGGGTAGATACCTAGATAGATAGATAGATAGATAGACAGAGGAGGGGAGAAAGATAGACAGTAAAAGCAGTCAGTCCGAGATCAGTCAGTCTGCGGCCTCAGAGGAATTCCAAACCACAAAAATAGGGAGAGAAAGGGACGGGTGGAGAAATAGAGAAAAAAAAATAGACATAGGTACATAAATAGATAGTTACATATAGGTTGATAGGAGAGAGAGAGAGAGAGAGAGAGAGAGAGAGAGAGAGAGAGAGAGAGAGAGAGAGAGAGAGAGAGAGAGAGAGAGAGAGAGAGAGAGAGAGAGAGAGAGAGAGAGAGAGAGAGAGAAACAACAACAACAACAACAACAACAACAAATTTATAGATGACAAAGTAAGCGGAAACCAAGATTTTCAATACGTGTCTCTCCATTTCCTCCCTCCCTCCCTCCCTCCTTTCTCTCCCACCCTCTCTTCCTCCTCCTCTCCCTTCCCTCCCTCCCGTTGTGTGTCAGCCGCTCTAGGGAAGGATAAAATATGGAAGGAAGGAGTGAGTATTTAGACGAGCTGAGATTCTGAAGAAGACCGACTGGCGGGAGGAGGAGGAGGAGGAGGAGGAGGAGGAGGAGGAGGGGAAGGAAAAGAAGGCAGCTGCGTCAGGAGGGAAGGTAGATTTGAGAGAAGGACTGGGCGTTAAGGGGAGTGAGAGGATAGAAATGAGAGAAGGATGGAAAAGGGGTTCGTTTGTAGGAAGGAGTGAATGAGGGAGAGGTAATGGGGCGGGGAGAGAGGAGAGAGGGTGATACTGTGATGGCTGGGAGAGAGATGAGGGAGGAGGGGGAGGGAGAGGGGGGGTAGGAAAGTGATGTCGTGATGGCAGGGAGGAGGGGGAGGTAGGGAGAGTGAGAGGCTGATCAGAGGGCATTGTTGAGGCTGTCGTTGGAAGAGTCAGCATCGCAGCATCAAAGGAATATCTTAACACCTCCCCCTGCGATGACGACGACGATGATGATGATGATGATGCCCCCCACACACACACACACACACACACACACAGACACACACACACACACACACACACACACACACACACACACACACACACCTTCCCCCTTCCTCGAGCTCCCTGGAATGAAATTAAGGCCTCGACATAAGCGTTGAAGACCTCGAGACTCGACTAAGGGCTGTTTGCGTATCACAGACTCGATGAGACGCGAGGCTTGATTAATTTTACCGACTTTTCAAGGAGTATATTTTTTTTTCCTCTTTTCGCAGAAGCAGGAGGAAGGGAAACATTAGCAGCGTCGTGTGTGTGTGTGTGTGTGTGTGTGTGTGTGTGTGTGTGTTGAGTTCGTCTTATTTGTAATCTCGTTTTTAAATATTTCAACCCGAGAAGGAGCGAAAGATGCCAAGCTGCGAAATGAAGGATGGAGGGATAAGCGTGAAGGAGAACCGAGACTCTTAACAGTTAATCAGCAACAGGGGAGGGGAGGGAGGGCGAAGGAAGCGGAAGCAGGTGAGTAAACAAGGATGAAGGTAGTATTCCGTTTCCTGTAATATGTAAACCCACACAGTCCTTTCCTCCTTACCTATACGGAGTCGAAATGAACGAATAGAAATGGCGATGGTAAGCATTTTTTTTTAGTATAACCCCGCGTTGTTTTATTCCACTTCAAGATCACACAAAAATAACGACACAATAGAAAAAAAACAGGAATGATAAGAGATTCCTATATAACCCTGACCTTGCAGTGTTTAAGAGCCATCTACTCAAACATTTCGGCGCTCAAGCACTTTTTTATATTTTTACAACAAAGGAGACGGCTCAAGGGAAACAAAAAGAGTGTAGAAGAAAAAAAAGCCCGCTACTCACCGCTCCCATAATAGACGGAAGTAAAAAGTGGCCAAAAGAGAGGTCAATTTTCGGCCCAAGCACTTACATTAAACAAGGCTTTCGTAGGAGTTGCAGGCCCTTCCACTGAGACTTTTATGACCCTGGTGATAGTTTGATATGTCCTTTGCATTGTGGATATGAATAAAACACTCATGAGGACCCGACTTATCATCTTTCTGGACTTTGGAAATAGTTATGAGAAAGGGGAAATAGTTATGGGGGAATACCGAGATGGAGAAGGAAGAGGAAGAGGAGTGCAGTAGAGTAAGAGAGTAAGAGGGACAGAGAAGAGAAGAGAACTAGTATCCATGATATTAACACTTTCAACTTCAACTTTCAACTCACAAATGTCTAAGTAACCACAGTCGAAATCAATAACAAAGGGACACGGATGCAAGTAAATAGTCGCCCTTCGTAAACCGTCGAATTGGAACATCCCTATCAGCGGGAGTCGAAGTGGGGGAGTGTGGCGTCTAGTATTCATGTCGGCGCTTTGGGGACGCTCAGGGGAGGGCCGCAAAGAAGGGAAATGGCGCGGAACTGAGTCATGGATGAGGAAGCGGAATGGGCGGCCCGACCCTGACATCAGCCGCCTCCCTCTTCTCTTTCTTCTCCCTTTCATCTCCTTTCGTTCTGAGTCTGTCTGTTCAAATATTCTCCCATTTTCACTACGTACAGTAACTATCTCAATCACAGCAATCATTATCAACATTCTGACCACCATCTTTAATATTCACTTTTTTCAGATGATGTATGTTTCTTTTTTTATTTCCTTTATTCTTGAAGTGTTTCTGATCGAAGAGTTTTTTGTCCTCCAACTTTCTCACCACAGAATTGGCAAACTCCTCCTCCTTCTTGCGACCGAAGCGACTTAACCTATTTAAGTTGGACAAGAGATGACTGTGAGGGGATTTGATACATGTTTTCAAATGCTTGAACAAATCCAATGATGTCGATCACTCTAAGCTTTGAACACTCATAGCTAACCCGATAACAATAAACATTGGTCAAACAATTCAAGCAAAGCAATGCCGTACAGACATCGGCAAGAGTTATTCATCGAACAGTCATCCGCCACTGGAACAGTTTTCCTGCAGACGCAGTTAGTCTGAAAACGATCAACTTCACTGAGAATCGCACTGATCATCAATTTGGTGGATCGGGGATGAACTAAACGAACCAGCGAGTACGTACAAAAGTGCTTCAATCTTTTTGCAGTTTATTCAAGAACCTGATGAAATTATTAAATCACTAAACCAATGAGCAAGTAGTCTCTAATGAGCCTCAAGGCTATCTGCTGCCTGCTCATCCATGCTTCCACGTTCCTCCTCTCCGTGTTCTGCATGTTCCCATTCCCCGTAACACAGCCCTCCCTCAGCCTCAACTGGCGGCAGCTAACACTAATAACTATGCAATTTTCCTCCAGGTAAGGAAGAACCGAAAATATCTACCATGAGCCCCTCGCCCCCCTGACAATCCCTCCCCTCCCCTCTCTTCCTGTCACCTCCTTCCTTTCTTTCTTCCTTGTTTTCTTTTTTTAGTTTTTTCGGCCTCTGCGTCTGCTTTCCCTTCTCCCTTACTCTCTTCCTTTTTTATCTTCTTTATATATCCACCTGTCTGTATGTCTGTCTTTATATCTTTTTCACTCTCTCCATTCTTTTCTCTCTGCTCTTCTTCCATTTCTATCCTGCTATCTTTTTTTTTGTCGCCCTAATCTCTTCATACATTTCCTCTTTCTCCTTTCCTTCCCTCCCTTCCTTCCTTCCTTATACCCATTCTGCCTTCCTTCCTTATACCCTTTCTGCCTTCCTTCCTTCCTTCCTTCCTTTCTTACTCTTCTTGGCAGCTTCCTCTCCTTCCTCCAAACACTTACACTTCCTTATCACTCTTTCCCTACCCTCCACACGCACACACACACAGACCTCCGCCCCTCCGCCGTACACACACAGACCCCAGATCCCCCTCACACACACGCTGGCTATATATGCAACCCATTTTTCTCTCGTTGGAAGATTTTAGCATGGCGGGAGGAGGGGAGGCGGCGGACATAAATTGGATTGTGACAGGCACCGGGGGAGTGTGCCCTGCGAGTTATGTGTGCTGGATCCACCTTATGTCTCACCAGTGGCGGCTGTGTCCATCCAACCGTGGGAGGAGGAGGAGGAGGAGGAGTGGAAGAGGTGGAGGAGAGCAAGAGAGAAGGAAAGAGGGACAGAGTAGAGAGAATGGGGAAGAGAAAGAGTGTAAGGGAGTGAGGATGAGAGAAGAAAAGAGGATTAGAAGAGGTGGAGGAGAGCAAGAGAGTACGGAATAGGGATAGAGTAGAGGGAATGGGGAAGAGTAAGAGTGTAAGGGAGTTAGGATGAAAGAAGAAAAGAGGATTAGAAGAGGTGGAGAGAAGGAAAGAGGGATAGAGCACAGGGAAGGGGGATGAGGATTGAGGAAGAGGAAGGGAGAGAGGATTGGAGGAGAAAAAAAAACAGAAACTAGAAGGAATAGAGTTCAGGATGTGAGAACAAGGGGAAAAGAAAGGAAGGGAGACGAGAGAGAGGATAGTTGGATAAGGAAAAGAGAGAGAGCAATGAAAGAGAGTGGGAAAAAGGGGGAATAATAGGCTACGATGAAGGATAAGGAGAAAGGAGGGAGAGGAGGAGGGTTAAAGAGAGGGGGATAGAGACTGCGATGAAGGTGGAAAAAGAAAAGAGGGAAAAGAGAAATAGGGGAATGACGACAATAAAGAAGGGCTAGAAGAAATGAAAGAAAAGTGGAGGAGTGAAGAGAGGAATAAGGAATGCTAGGATAGTATAGAGGAAAAGAGAGAGAGAGAGAGAGAGAGAGAGAGAGAGAGAGAGAGAGAGAGAGAGAGAGAGAGAGAGAGAGAGAGAGAGAGAGAGAGAGAGAGAGAGAGAGAGAGAGAGAGAGAGAGAGAGAGAGAGAGAGAGAGAGAGAGAGAGAGAAAAAACGGTGAGGATGGGGGTGAGTGGGGGAAGGGAGTCAGAGAAAAGGAAGAAGATTATGACGCAAAAGAGGAGGGATGAGAGGATAAGAAAAGCTGAAGATGGAGGGTAAGGAGAAAAGAGTGAGAGAGAGAAAAAGAGAGAGGAGACTAAGAAGAAGAACCGAAAGAAAGATAAAGAGAAAGATGAAGAAATAAGAGTGGTAAGAGAAAGATATGAGGCCAAGAGACGAGGAAGATGGAAGGAGAAGATGCTGGACGGAAGGATATAAGGAAATGTGACGTGGTTCTGGGAAGTGTTGGCGAAAGGGAGAAGAAGGAGGATGCGCAATGGGAGGCTTGTGGAAGGAAATGAGAGAAGAGATGAGCAGAGGAGGACCAGTAGGAGAGAGGGAAGAAGGAAGGAGTGAGGAATGAGGAGGAGGAGGACAAGCAGGAGAGGAGGAGGAAAGAATGAAAAAATGAAGGTTAGTAACACAAGAACGAAGCGAAGAGGAAGGAAAAGTGAAAGGAATGAGAGGAAGGACAAGCAAGGGAAGGAGATAAAGAATGAAGGAATGAGACGTAACACAAGAAGGAAAAGGAGAATAAAGAAAAGAAGGAGCAATAAGGAGAAAGACAAGTAAAGAAACCATGACAGAAAGAAAAAAAAACAAGAGCGAGAGACATTAGAAGAAAAAAATGCGAATAGAAATGGAAAACGAATCAGAGAAAACGAGAAAAACGAGGGATTGAAAAGAGGAAGGAAAAAAAGGAAGGAAGGAGGAAGAGAAAGACAAGTCGATGAATCATGACAGAAAGAGAAGAGACAGAGATCAGGAGGAAGAAACAGAAAATGATGGAGAAAAGAATGAAAACGAAGGAGTAAGAGAGGGAGATAGGTCGAGGGCAAGGGAAAGAGAGAAAGAGTGGAAGAGGAAGAGAGAGGGAGGGAGGGAGAGTGGAGGGGAGGAGGGAGGGGAGGTATATACTCAGCTCTCCTTCGGGATTGCCTTCCGGGGCCCTACAGCCTCTGGAATAAGGTTTAGGAGCGTTATCTTGGCCGCAACGCAATATTACACACACACACACACACACACACACACACACACACACACACACACACACACACACACACACACACACACACACACACACACACACACACACACACACACACACACACACACACTGGAGCAGACTCAAACACACACACTGGAGAAGACACACATACATACACATACACACACACAAACTCTTACACACACTCGCACACACACACACACACACACACACACACACACACACACTGGAGCAGACTCAAACACACACACTGGAGAAGACACACATACATACACACACACACACACACACACACACACACACACACACACACACACACACACACACACACACACACACACACACACACACACAGACACACACACACACACACACATACACACACACACTAGAGCAGACACACACAGTCTACACACAAAAATAAGCACACGCACACACGAGCACATACACTCATTTGAATTAATTTTGCGCATATACTAAAATACACACGCTAAAATATACACACCCTTCCCCTACCTTCATAAGCGCGCGCGCACACACACACACACACACACACACACACACACACACACACACACACACACACACACACACTATTTAAACACAAAACACAGCAAACAAAATCGTACAAACAGATAAACACAATGATATTTTTTTCCGGACATTACTGAAAACGAGGAGCAAATTACACTTAAAAGAGAGAGAGAAAAAACAACCATGCAAAGTCCTATTTCTATCCCGTATAAAATAACGTAAAAAGGAAAACAAAACAATCTCAATTGTTCTAAATACTGTTCCCTATTTTTCTTGCCTTGGGAAACTTAAGCTGACGTAAAGACCAAGGTAAATAAGTAAATAAGGAAGTAAATAAATAAATAAATAAATAAACGCTATCCGACTGAGCTAACGTGAAAAAAAAAGAAGAAGAAGAAGAAGAAGAAGAAGAAGAGAGACTATCCGACAAGACTCTTTCCTTAGAACTTAAAATTGAACTGGAGAACCAAAGAAAAACACCGTTGACTTTAGCGAGAGAAAAAAAGAACACTCCGTGGATGTGTCTGTCTGTCTGTTATCTGGAAATTAAAGAAGAGGTATCGGAGACGTGTGTGTGTGTGTGTGTGTGTGTGTGTGTGTGTGTGTGTGTGTGTGTGTGTGTGTGTGTGTTCGGAAAGATGGAAAGCAAACATGAGGTAAGAAAAGGATGACTGAGGACGCCGAAAAGAACTGATAAAAAAAGATGAGTTCGCTGAGAGAGAGAGAGAGAGAGAGAGAGAGAGAGAGAGAGAGAGAGAGAGAGAGAGAGAGAGAGAGAGAGAGAGAGAGAGAGAGAGAGAGAGAGATAGTAGATAGATAAATCGATAGATATTAACCCAACAACGTCAACAACTGTAACAACAATACATTAGGCGATAAGAAAAGCTAAAACAAAAAGTAAAAAATAAAATAACCAGAAAATATCCAGAGAGACAAATGTAGAAAAAAACAGCAACAGATAGATAAAGAAACAAAAGTAAAAGAGAAATAAATGAAACTGGACATGGAAAAAGAAAAAAGAAAAGAAAAAAACATTACTACCAAAACTGACCCTCCCTCAAAAAAAAAAAAAAAAACTAACGATCCAAGAACAAAGAAAAAGTGACATTAAAGATAGATTAGTGGGTCGGAAACACACACACAAAAACAAACACACAAACAAAAAACAACGTAAAAAACAACAAGTCTTCTCCCTCCAATCCCCACCACTCATCCTCCCCATTAATTTGTCTCCCCTGTCAAAAGCTGATGGAGGAGGAGGAGGAGGAGGAGGAGGAGGAGGAGTTGAAGAAGGAGGAAAAGAAGAATAAAAGAGTAGAAGGAAGAGGAGGAGATGGAAAAGGAGAAGGAGGAAAAGGAGAATAAAGATAAAAAGGCGAAAGAGGAGGAGGAAGAAAATGAGGTGGTAGATAAGGTGGTGGTGGGGTAAGAAGGGGGGTGAAGATGGTGGTGGTGGTGGTGGTGGTGGTGCAGACGTCCCTGAGTGCTCCACAAACCCCTTCAGATCCTTCCTGAGCCCAACAAACCTCTGCGCCACCTCGCTGAGCCGCCCTCGTGTGCACTTCATCCCGGGCTATCCGTCGGGGCCACCACCACCACCACCACTACCAGGCAGAGTGACCCACTGACCCCACGTTACCACCAGTCACAACCAACACCACCATTAAGAAAACCACTCACCTCAAAGAACAACTACAATAATAACACCTTTCACTACCATCACCACCACAATCACTATAGGCAGAAACACTGACCCCACGTACCACCACAGTCACAACCCCCACCACCACCATTAGGTAGAAACAACACCCCCCATACCCCTACAGTCACAACCACCACCACCACCACCACCATTAAGAAAACCACTCACCTCCAAGAACAACTACAAAAATAACACCTCTTTCACTACCATCACCACCACCACCACCACTATAGGCAGAAACACTGACCCCACGTACCACCACAATCACCACCACGACCACAATAACACCACTGAGCAATACAACCACCAAAAATAACAGTTACAACAATAATACTAAAATCACCACCATCACCACATACAGTATCACCAGTAACACAACCACCACCACCACCACCACCATAGTCAATAGTAATAACGATAACAGTAAAGTCACTAAGCACTATCACTATCAATACAACAAATACTATCACTTACGACAATTATATATTAAGTCACTCAGCCTCCCTCTCCTCCTTCTCAACCACCTTCAAGCATCGCCAGCACCAAAGACGATATGATAAATAATAAAAGAAAGAAAAGCAATCTCCTTATAATCTTCATTCATAAGCATATATGTATCCTATTTTTTTTCCCTTGCACTCCTTTTCCGATTTAATCTTCCCCCTAAGCCTCCATACACAGCCTTACATTGCTCACCTTTTCACGTCATCCTTCATGTAATTCCACGCCCGCCACCACCCGTCTTTCCTACGCTGTTTTAAAGGTACACTGGATCATTCATTCCTACGCTGTTTTAAAGGTACACTGAGTCATTCCCACCGATCGACCTTCGCGTCCCACGCCTCCCGCGCCGACCGACCTTTGACATACGAACGTGAAATACAAACATTTGCATTTTTCTCTACAAGTTTTAAGCATCAAACTGAGTGAGCATTTCGCTGCACTTCAGAATTACAGAAGTTAATGTAAAAGTGAACTGTGAAGCTTCTTTTTATTTAACTTTTTATTTGTTCCTTTGATAAACAATTTAGTTTGATTTTTTTCTTTTATTATTCTAAAATCATATACCTCCAAATATGACGTATATGTACAAGATAACTTTTCTTATTTCTTAATATTTGCTACATATTTTTTTTTCATTACAAACATGTTGCGACAGGAATGAGTTCCCTCGGCTATTTTGTTTCAATATTCGTCTCTCGTGTAACTACGATTTTTGTCATTATTTTCTATCACTTTTTTTACGTTAAAGCTGCCATTTTCATTTGCAGCAGACATCAGCGAAAAAAAAATAATGACGGTTTCAGTTTAATGAAACCTTTGCTGTCTCCTGATTACATTGTCACTCACTCGTTCAATCTTTTTTACCCTGATTCTCTCTCAATTACCATTATTAAAATTCTCCATTCCGTTTTATATTCATTCACTTCTTGACGTTCTCATTAACTTCCTTCTTTACTCTTCTTTTCTTTCAATCAGTCATCCGGACATTCATTTATTTCCCGTAATTCCCTTTCTCTTTCCCTGTATTCCTTGCTCACTCACACAATATCTCAAAATACTCACTTCCTTAATCAATCATTCGTTCACAAGATCACTCATTCACAAGATCACTCATTTCACTTACTAACATTCTCATTCACATCCTTATTTCGCCAACTCAACATAATATAAATTTCCTACACTTCCTCTTCCCTCTCTCTCCTTCCTCCTTCCTTCCCTCTCCCTCTTGACATGAACTCGGCGCTCGTAACTTTTCCTTTTTTTCATCTTTCAACATTTTACACTTTCCTCTCATTTGTATAAGAGTTAATTAAGTATTCAAGGTGTTTAGCTAATTATTTCACCTTTTTTTCTTCTCCTTTCTTACGTGGCTGACTGACGGGCGGAGGAGGGAGGGAAGGAGAGAGGGAGAGAGAGGTGGAGATACGGGATTAAGGTAAGGTGAGGTAAAGTAAGGTGGGGTGGGAGAGGTTGAACAGGTGAAAGAGGAAGGGAAGAAGGGAGGGTAAGAAAAAAGTGGAAATACAGCCTGAGGAGATTAGAGGTGGGGTAGGTAGGGAGAGGTAAAAGAGGCGAGAGAGGGAGGTAAGAAGGAAGGAAAGGCGAGAGGGTAGGTAGGGAGAGAGAATTTCACCTCCAAACGCAGTCCCTTCCCTTACCACAGACAAAAAAAAGGAGGAAGGGAAGGAAGGAGGATTGGAAGGATGGAGGGAAAGGGAGACGAAGAGCGGAGTGGGGGAGAAGGAGGGAGGGAGGGAAAGAGGCAGGGAGAGAAAAGGGGTGGAGGAAGATGAGGGGGGGGGGAAAGGGGGGTCAAAAAAGCTGATATTTCGAGAAGGTGTTTATCTTGGCCTGAGAGAAGGAAAAGATCTAATTAAAATACCCAGGTGAAGTTTTTTTTTTTTTCCTTCTTTCGTGGATTCCTTTACCTCTCTCTCTCTCTCTCTCTCTCTCTCTCTCTCTCCTCAGGCTTTCTTCGTTACACTTCGGCACAGGGTCAACATGTAATCCTCCTCCTCCCCCTCCTCCTCCTCCTTCTTCCATGAAACACAAACTTACTCTCACCCTCATTGTTTGCTTTCTTTTATTTCTCTTTTTAATCCTCCTCCTCCTCCTCCTCCTCCTCCTCCTCCTCATCCTCCTCCTTTCTCTCTCTCTCTCTCTCTCTCTCTCTCTCTCTCTCTCTCTCTCTCTCTTAACTAATGCTTTAATCTCGACTTCCTTCATTTGCCAGATTGTAAGTGACTATTTTCTGCCCCACTAAATAAAAAAAAAAGAGATAATGAAGTCTTGATACAATGAACACTCCATTTAATAAGCCATTGTGAATTAACAGCATAGTATCAAAAGTCTTCTATTTTTTTCCATTGCTTTCCCTGATCTATATATACCTTGATTTGATACACAGGTATGGTATCTCGTGGGCAGGTGTAATCAGACTCAGCCATTGTGTATTGGTGGCGTGGGCGAGGATGTAGTTTTTTCTTGTGGATTCTCTCCTTTTTTTTTACAGCAAATGGGGGGGGCAGGTCAACGGTAAATAACAGACACAGTAACAAAAAATAAAAGACGCTATGTCGTTTTAGTTGCGCCACTGTGATCCGTTTTCTGTGTGTCAGTGTGTACATTTTTTATCCGTAAATATCTAGATAATCTTTGGCACTTTATCTTTCCTCGTGGTATCATTAGCTAAATCTTTTATATGGTAACCTTGGCGTTGCCCTCCACCCTCCCGTACTGTCCCTTACGCGCAAGTCGCTGAACATAGTTACGATGGACAGTATGGGAATTTTAGTGAAGGGTGAAATATCGCCAGGGAAGAGCAGATAACATGGAGCTCTTTAAGACTTGCTAACGACGGATTAACATTAGCCTAGAATCATATGGTTTGGGATGAACTAAGATGAATGAATTACGATGACTTATCCAGAGAGTGTTATCACAGTACACGTCATCTAGCATCCCTGAACACCTTGCTATCGACGTTTTATAAGAGAGGATTCATTTCGACTCTCTCTCTCTCTCTCTCTCTCTCTCTCCCAGTGTCTCAGTGACTTAGGGCACAGATAACATTGGTGATTTAACTGTCATATCGTAAGTTCAGTCGATATCATCTCTTAATCGCAATTCAGGGTGTGTGTGTGTGTGTGTGTGTGTGTGTGTGTGTGTGTGTGTGTGTGTGTGTGTGTGTGTGTGTGTGTGTGTGTGTGTGTGTTTACGGTAGGCCTCACAGGGGTATAGGGATAAAAAGAGACGACAGGAGCTAAGTAGGTTGACGAAAGAGACAAAACCGGAGGAGGAGGAGGAGGAGGAGGAGGAGCAAGAAGAAGAAGAAGAAGAAGAGAAAGAAGAAGAAGAAGAAGAACAACAACAACAACAACAACTACAACAACAACAACAACAACAACAACAACAACAAAATCGATAACAAAATCCAGAACAGGAATAAAATACAAGAAAAAAAACGAAAGGAAGAAAATACAATCCATCCAGACACACAAGCGAGACAAACACAAAAGCAAACAGCAGAAATAGACAGTAGACACAGTAGGCAGGAAGACGAAAGCAGGAAGACAGGTAGCCATCAGGAGGGGAGGACAGAGAGGGGGGAGAAGGAAGGGAGAGAGAGAGAGAGGGGAGAACAGCAATAACCCATAATTATACCTATGATTTCGGCACGGCGCTCCCCTCCATTCTCTACTGCCTCCCCTTCCTCACACAATAGCCGCCGGTCACACACGAAGGGGGGATGACGAAGGAGGGAAGAGGGAAGGGAGTATGGGGAGAAAGCAAGAAGAAAGTGATGAAGGAAAAGCGGAAGAAAGGAGAAGGAAAGAGGTTGGAAGAGAAAGGTTTGGGGTGCATGGAGGGGATGTAGGGAGGAAACAGGACGGGGAGGCAAAGAAAGGGGACACCGAGGAAAGGGAAGGAAGAAGAGCTGGGAAAGTTAGATAAATATGATGAGAAGGGGAAGAATATGATGAAAGGGGAGGGGGATGGAGGGAGTGTGGGGAGGAAAAGAGGAGGAGAAGAGAAGTACTGAAGAGAAGAAAGGGGGGCGGGTCAAAGGAATTCAGGGAGGAAATGAGAAGAAACTGACGCAGGGGAGGCAGAGGAAAGGGGAAGGAAGAACAATTCGTAAGGTCAGGAGAAGGAGAGACAGGCAGGAAGGAAAAGTAAACGAGAGAGAACTGACGAAGGGGAATTGGAGAAAAGGGGAAGGAAGAACATCTAGGAAGGTCAGAAGAAGGAGAGACAGGCAGGAAGGAAAAGTCAACGAGAGAGAACTGACGAAGGGGAGGCGGAGGAAAAGGGAAGGAAAGGAAAGCTGGAAAGGTCAGAGGAAGTAGGAGAGAAGACGAGAAAGAAGGAAGAGTAAGCGAGAAGGAGGAAATGGAAAGAAGAGATGGGAAGGTTAGAGGAAGAAGATGAGGAGACATGAAGAAAGGAGAAGTGGGAGGAAAGAAGGGAGGAACTGGAGGAGAGACGGATGAGAAGTGGAGGAAAGAGTGGAGGTGTTCATATATTTCCACGATGAGGTCTTTGTCAGTCTTTGTTAGTCTCCTCCTCTTCTTTTTCTTCTTACTTTTATTCCTCCTCCTTTCCTCTCTCCCTCTCTCCCTCTTCCTTCCTTCCTTTCCTCTCCCCCTCCCTTCCTTCCTTCCTTTCTTCTCTTGTTTCCTTTCAACTTCAGCTTTTTGTTACATATCGCTTTAGAGTTTCTTGTTCTCTCCTTTTCACTCGAGAATGTAATCAAGTCTTGCGTTTCCCTATCAATGACTTCTTTTCCGCTTCAGTGACGTAAGAACCAGTGCGAGAGTCTGTTGGTGTCTTTGTATTGCTTTTCTTACGTGATTATCTGATTAGTTTTATTGTTATTCATATTATTAATCTTATTACTGTATCGCTTCATTTATCTTCTTTTTAACGCTTTGTATTCGCTCCATCACTTTCATTATTAATTCTCTCTCTCTCTCTCTCTCTCTCTCTCTCTCTCTCTCTCTCTCTCTCTCTCTCTCTCTCTCAGGTGATGATTAAACGAGGCCACAACATGCCTAAGGAGCTCAAGGGCACGCCGAAGCCTTCCTTGATCCCCGCATTGAGGAGGAGGAGGAGGAGGAGGAGGAGGAGGAGGAGGAGGAGGAGGAGGATTAAAAAGAGAGGGAAGAGAAGAAGAGGGACGAGAAGTGAGGATGATGAAGAGAAAAACGATAGAGAAGAAAGAGAATGATGAGAGATAAAGGAGGAGAAAGTGAAGGAAAAAAAAGGTAGAATCAGGGGAGGTAGAGGATGATACGGAAAACAAAGAAATAAAGGAGGAGGAGGAGGAAGGAAAACAAAGAATCAGAGGAGGAAGAGGATAATAAAGATCAAAAGAGACAGAGGAGGAGAAAGACGAGGAGGAAGATAGAATTGTAAGTAAGATAAAATGGAGGAAAAACAAGTGCTGGGAGACGAATTGAGGATGGAAGTGTGTGCTTGTAATCCAGGGGTAACAAGTTCAGGGGAGGAGAAAGAAAGGAAAGGGGGCGGAAGAGAGGAAGGGTAAAGAGGGGGGGGGGGGGCTACATTTTTTTGGGGAGCCGTGTGGTGGGGGCTGCCGCAAGAAGGAAAAAAACCAGAGCAGCAGAGCAACGCAGTAATGATAAACAAACGTGGCGGAGCAGGAAAAATAGTTAGTCGTTATTGAAGTTGGCGCGAGTTTAGTCTTACTCAAATTCCCTCGCAAATCCGATCTTACCTCAGCATTCTCAGACGCTTCCTCCTTTCAAAATAATTATTACCAAACGCCAAAAACGAGATTAATGGGTTTCTTATAAGAGTTTTTGTTCTCGTTTATGGTAGAGATGTGTTGTCAGACTACCACCAGGGTCATAAAGCTATCCATGGAAATGCCCACCACTCCTACGAAAGCCTTGTCAAATGAGTGTGTGTGTGTGTGTGTGTGTGTGTGTGTGTGTGTGTGTGTGTGTGTGTGTGTGTGTGTGTGTGTGTGTGTGTGTGTGTGCTTGGACGTCGAAATGTTTAAGAGTATGGCCGTTAGCTCCCTCTATCTCCCTTTCTTCCTCCCTCCCTTTCTTGTTTTCTTCTCTATTAAACACGCACGTTAGTCCCTTAGAGCCAACCTTCTATACTCTTTAAGTCTGTCTAGTTATCTTTGTTTCCACTTTTTTTTATTTTTACGTTTCAAGATCTAAGTGTGTGTTTGTTTCCGGCTCAGTTAGACACGCACTTTAGCCCCTTACAGCCCCTTATATACTCTTTACGTCCGTCCAATAATCTCAATATTTTTTTTCTTTATTTTTACGTCTCAAGATCTCTCACAATGTCTCAAGGCAAACCACCCGCTCACAAGCCTTCCAGCCCGCCTTCCACTCCGTTAGTCTCCCCTACAGTTCCACGACCCTCAATATCCTTCCTTGAGCCAACTACTATTTATCGTTTAAGGAATCAAGTCTTCATATAACCCTCCCCTCTCCTCTCTCCTGCGCCCTCCAGCCGTTCACAAACCCTGCTGCCGCTGCGACCGACCCTCCTGCCTCAAGCCTTTCTTCCACTCCGTCGGGCGTCCCTTTAGTCCTGCCACCCTCAAAACCTTCCTTCAGCCAACTAATCTTCCACCCTTTAAACCCTCGAACCTGAAGCCATTCGACCCTTCAAATTCCCAGCCTTTCAGACCCACCAGCCGACCGACCGACCCACCGCCGGCCCGACCGTCCGCCCCTGGCTCTTAATTTCCCCTTCCCCTGCCGCCTCCCCCTTCCTTGGTTACAGCAGCCTCTCGTTTCACGCCCCTGCCAACCCCTAGGCGTTAGTCCCTGGCCCTCTTTCCCTTCCTGTTTCTCCCTCTTCCTCAAGCAATATCGTTTCTCTAAATGTTTATGGGAACGCTGGTATCTACTTTGAAATGTTAAGAGAGCTGTGTGCTATTTGTAATTCGAAGGTCATTGTGATTCTGTTTAGGACGTTATTGGCTGAACTCTCCTATTTCACTGCTTTTCTTCCTTCCTTCTTTCTGCCTTAGTGTCACCCCGGTGGCAGCGACGGGCCAAATATGTGGCTTTACCGTGTAGCAGCGACGGGCCAAATTTGTGGCTTTACCGTGTAGCAGCGACGGGCCAAATTTGTGCCATGATATAAATCCCAAAAGAATAGATGATACATAATCTGATCACAAATGCTTTGATATATATTATGAAATGGTTTGTGTGAGGGGTGATTTTTTTCTCATTTTTCTCGCTTGGAGGGACCATTAAGAAACATGATCCCCGCTGCTACCGGGTTAAATCAAATCGTCCTCGCCTCTATCTTTCCTTACATCGTCTACTTTCCTATCAACTCAAAATCCATCTTCTGCATCATACCCAAGTCATGAATCCTCTTACCTCCTCATTCCTGGCCTCAACACCCTCTTTTCTTCACGCCCATTCAACCTCTGATCTCCTTTCCCTCCACGACATCTATTACGTCTTAATCCAAGGACTATAACTTCTCCCTATTTCCCATCACACCACCAGAACTTTTCTCCATTATCTCCTTTCCTCTCAGCGCCTCCATTACGACTCAATCCAACCCATACCTTAGAGACCAAGCCGCCCTCATGGTCTTGTGAGAGATTAGGTGTATATTCTTCCTTTCTTTCCTCATGAGAGTAGTGATCTTTTTTATTTCTATAAGTTTTGATGTGCTTGCTATTGAAATGCGTTGTTTTATTGTGGAAATCATTAGTTTTGGGGAGAGATGAGGGAAGACTTTAACCTCATCTCATCGCCTCTCTCCCTATTCTTCCTCTAGCCACCAACCCTTTCTTGTAGCATAGCCAACCACTGTCCTTCCTCCTTCTCCCTTCCTTCTCCCTCGCTGCCCAAATTGTACCTCCTCCATCCACCCGTAAAGCCACGCCTGTAGGAACGCCTCAACAACCCTGGCTGGCAATGGCGTCTGGCGGAGCGTGACGACGACGAAGAAGGGCGTCAGTTTTACATCTCCTTAGAGCCTTCGTCGCCTTGGGCAGTAACGCTTCTCTTTTTAATTAGAATCATTAGGGTGTTGTGTGGGAGTGGACGCCTTTGAGTGAGTGTGAAGGGGGAGAGAGGGAGGAAGGGAGGGTGAGACAGAGGGAGGGTGATAAAGAGCGACGTAGGGAGAAGGGGAAAGGAAATCATTTAATTGTAAACGGATGCGCCAAATGGTTAAATCGGCGTCTGCTTGGAACTTGTGCGATTTTCCGGGTCGGGTGCCTTTATTGGTCTAATCGGGTCCTATTGATTCCCGCGGAGCCTCGAGATCTTGGGTGCGGGGCCGGCCGGGGCGTGCGGGGCGAGGGGCCGAAACGGGACAGCGGCGTGAAAAGTTTTAATAACCACCAGAAGCGATAATGAACGGTATACGAAGTCTCTCTCTCTCTCTCTCTCTCGGTTTCGGTCTCAGTTTTTTTTTCTTCTAATTCTCCCTTTTTATTTTTCTTATACTCCCATTTTTTTCTTTTTTCTTCCTCTTCTTCTTCTTCTTCTTCTTCCTCTTCCTCTTCCTCTTCCTCTTCCTCTTCCTCCTCCTCCTCCTCCTCATTTTAATAGTTTTTTTTCTTCTTATCTTCAAATAATTTCTCCGTCTCCTCCTCCGTGACATTAGCGAGAGCATTTCCACTCAAAGTTTCTGATAGACGAAGTTACACACACACACACACACACACAGAAATATTCCCCTCATGTGCCCCAGAATCGAATTACTCAAAAATTTTACTCATCCCTGGGCCGGAGAAAGTTTAAGTAAGCGCTAACAAGTGCGGCCCCCGAGGAGAGCGGAGAGGGCGGGCGACACACGGACGACGAGGAAGGGAACGGAGACGAAAGGGAAAGAGAAGAAAAAGGGAAGGAGGAGTAAAAAAAACTTATAGATGTAGAAATTGATCGGCTCTTCTTTTTGTCATGTCATTTTTTTCACTTACGATAAACTACAAGAAAATATACAAGATTAATAATAGCAAGAGAGTGAGGAATATTGTCGTGCTAGGCTTTAATCATTTTTTTTACATGTAATGACGACTAGGGCTTTGAAAATTATATAACCATGAGTCATTATCTCTCTCTCTCTCTCTCAACAGCACACTTACATAATTATCTTCTTAATCGATTCATAATTCTTATGGTGTTCATAATATTCCCTTTCTCCTTTCTTTCTTGTGCGAGTAGCTTTGCGTGCGTGCGTGCGTGTGTGTGTGTGTGTGTGTGTGTGTGTGAGAGAGAGAGAGAGAGAGAGAGAGAGAGAGAGAGAGAGAGAGAGAGAGAGAGAGAGAGAGAGAGAGAGAGAGAGAGAGAGAGAGAGAGAGAGAGAGAGAGAGAGAGAGAGAGAGAGAGAGAGAGAGAGAGAGAGAGAGAGAGAGAGAGAGAGAGAGAGGGGAAGGAGGGTAGTGCTAGCCATCCATTACAGTAATAAGACTAATTCTATTAATTAAGCTGATTAAGGTAACGAAGCAGAGTAGCCTTGCCACACTGAAAGCTCCTGAGGCACCTGCTGGAGGAAGAGGAGGAGGAGGAGGAGGAGGAGGAGGAGGAGGGAAGAGGTTAAGAAGGTGGAAACAAGGATATGTGTGTCGGAGTGCAGGAGCGTGTAAACAAAAATAGAGAGAAACTTGTGAGACTTGGGAGAGAGAAAAAGAAGTCGAGGAGGAACAAGAGAGAAAAAAAAGAGAAAAAAAACGAAAATAACGACGACAAACAGGAACGAAGAACAAAGAAAAGAAGAACGAAGAAAGAAGACGAAGAAGAAACAAAGAAAAAACTACGAAAAAAAGGAAAGGAGCAGGAACAGGAAACAAAGAAGAAGAACGGAAAAAGAGGAGGAGCAAGAGGGAAAAAAAGAAAAAAAGAACGAAAATAACGACAAACAGGAATGAGGAACAAAGAAAAGAAGAACGAAGAAAGAAGACGAAGAAGAAACAAAGAAAAGAATAACGAAAATAGGAAAAGAGCAGGAACACGAAGCAAAGAAGAACGAAAAAAATTGGAGGAACAAGAACGAGAAACAAAAGAAAGGAAGAACGAAAAAAAGAAGACGAGAAGGAACAAGGAGGATAAGAAGACCGAAAAACAGAGGGATAAGCAGGAAAAAAAAAGGAAAAAAGGGAGAGATGGAGAAGGTAAGAAAGACAGTGAGAAAAATAATACGAAAACAAGGATGATGGAAGAGGAGGAGGAGGAGGAGAGGGAAGCGGAGGAGGAGGAGAGGGAAGCGGAGGAGGAGGAGAAGGAGGGAAAGTTATATCTGAGCTATAATTTGACTTACACGTCTTCAGAAAGGAGCAGAAAGAGAAAA
>NC_066518.1:7759109-7811609 GCF_024679095.1 Eriocheir sinensis
GGGGAAGATGAAAGAAGAGGAGGAGGAGGAGGAGGAGGAGGAGGAGGAGGAGGCGAAGGCGGGGGCGGAGGAAGTAGAAGAAAAGAATAATAAGAAAAAAAACCAAGTGCATGATCAAGAAAAGAACAATGCAAGAACAATATCAAGGAAAACAAGAACAGGAATTAAAAGAAGAAAAAGAGAGAGAGGAAAAGGAAAACGAAGAAGTAGGAAAGAGAACAGCAAAAAGCAAAGAAAACAACTACATCAACAACAATAACATGATAATGGTGAAGAAAACGGGTTGAAAACGAGATGAAGACCAAAATAATGTGAAAAAATTAGAAAAGTAGAAAAAAATTTGAAAAACGGAGAGAAAAAAAAAGCATGGAAACACCTCTTATCAGACTCAAACATAAACACACACACACACACACAAAAAAAAAAAAAAATAAATAAATAAATAAATAAATAAATAAATAAATAAATAAATAAATAAAAATAAAAATACATCCTCATCACCATTCCTACTTCACCATCATCACCTTCACACGTTCCCCTTTACCTCATCTTCCCTCACCGTCACCAAGGACTAAAGAAAAATTATGATCAGGTATAAAGCCTTCTCTCTCTCTCTCTCTCTCTCTCTCTCTCTCTCTCTCATGGATGTTCTTTTTTTTGTATCAACGCACGAACTGAAGGAGATGGAAAAGGCGGAGGAGGAAGAGGAGGAGGAGGAGGAGGAGGAGGAGGAGGAGGAGGAGGAGGAGGAGGAGGGGAAGGTGGAAGAAGAGGAGGAGGAGGGGAAGATGGAAGAAGAGAAGGAAGAGGAAGCAAAAAATAGAACAGAAGAAAAAGTTGAAGGAGGAGGAGGAGGGAGGGAGGGAGAGAGGGAGGTAGGGAGGGGAAGGAAGTTTGTTAATATTCCGCAAAAAATAAGGTAAAAAAAAAAAGAAGATGGAAAAGAGGGGCGCGTGTGAGGTGGCGATGGTGCTTCGTATGGTAATTTGATTTGATGGCGTCTTTATCACCGAACAGTTCTCCCTCTTATCTTCGCGGCCTCCTCCTCCTCCTCCCCTTCGTCTTCGTCTTCGTCTTCGTCCTCGTCCTCATCCTCCTCGTCCTCATCCTTGTGCTCCTCCTCTTCCTCCTCTTCGTCTTCGTCTTCGTCCTCGTCCTCGTCCTCATCCTCCTCGTCCTCATCCTTGTGCTCCTCCTCCTCCTCTTCGTCTTTGTCTTCGTCTTCGTCCTCGTCCTCCTCCTCCTCGTCCTCCTCCTCCTCCTCTTCGTCTTCGTCTTCGTCTTCGTCCTCGTCCTCATCCTCCTCGTCCTCATCCTTGTGCTCCTCCTCCTCCTCCTCCTCCTCTTCGTCTTCGTCTTCGTCTTCGTCCTCGTCCTCATCATTGTGCTCCTCCTCCTCCTCCTCCTCCTCCTCTTCGTCTTCGTCTTCGTCTTCGTCCTCGTCCTCGTCCTCGTCCTCCTCCTCCTCCTTTTGAGATTTAAGCGCTCCTGTATTTTTTTTTTCTCCTGGTAATTATTGTGGTTGCATTGTGTGAGGAAAATATTATCCGATTATCTGTTTTTTCTTTTTTTTTCTTGCTCCTGTTTGTCTGTCCGTCTGTCTGCCTCTCTCTCTCTCTCTCTCTCTCTCTCTCTCTCTCTCTCTCTCCCAATACTTTTCTCTAATGAATATGCACATTTCACTTGTCACTCTCTTTTCCACGTATTTCTCCTTTTTTTTCTTATTTTCAGTTTTTATTCCATTCCCTTCCCGTTCGACTCATTTCCACCTCTTCAACTTTTCCTCTATGCAGCCTTCTCTTAACTCCTTTCTGGCATCTACTCCATAACACCACTCCGTTTCCCTTCATTCTTCCTTCTTCCCTTACTTCTCCCACTTCTGCCATTTCTCTCCTCTTCTCTCCTATTCGTTTTCTTATCTTTCTATTTATTTTCACCTCTCCACTTTCCTTATGTAACCTTATTTCTTGCATCGACTCCATAACGTCACTCTCTTTTCCTTCATCTTATTTCTTCCAGGACTTCTCCCGCCCCTGAACTCTCTCCCTTCTTCCCTCCTATTCCTTTTCTTCCCTTACTACTCATTTTCCTCCAAGTAACCTTTTCCTCACTCCTTTCTTGCATCTACTCAATAACACCTCTACTCCCACTCTCTTCATCCTTCCCTTACTTCTCTCGCTTCTGTTCTGTCCCTCCCATTTCCTTCCCCAGCCCCCCTTCACCAGTTTCTCCCCTCCTCACCACTCCGTTTCCCTACACACTTCCCTCTTCCCTCACTTCTCCCGCCCCTGAACTGTCTCTCCCCTTCTCTCAGGCTCATAAATTCAGCATCCGCAACCGAATATCCCACTTAGCCGCATCGTTCCTCCTGCAAACACCGTACAATACCCCGGAACGTAGACAGAAGCGGCGTTTCTGTCCCGTTTAGCGAGCGTAAAACACGTTGTCGGGATGAACGGGGGAACCAGATTAAGGGGGGAAGGTGAAGGTAGAAGAGAGGAGGAGACGGAGAAGAGGGAGGGAGGAAGGGAGGGGAAGAGGGGTGTGTAGAGGGACAGGGTAACAAAGAGATAGAGAGGAGGGAGGGAAGGTGAAGGGAGGGAATAGGGGTAGAGATGGGCAGGTAGATGAGAGAGGGAAAAACTCAAGGTAACAAATAGATAGGTAGGTAGAGGGAGGGAGGTATCAGGTGCGAGGCGAGTGAGGGAGGAAAAGGGTGAGAGATGAGAGGGAGAAGAAGAGGTGAGATGCTGTTTCAGATGCTCTTGCGGAGGGAAAGAAAAAAAAAGAGGAAGAAGAGGAGGAGTAGAATGAGAGTTTACGAGAGTGGGGAGACAAAAAAAGGGAGAGGGATGGAAGGGGCGGGGGAGAGGGGATGGGAAGGGGTGTTCTACAGGTGGTGAGATCCAGACAGGTAAAATAAAAATAAAAGAAAGGGTATTTAGGAAAGGGGAGACCATGGGAAAGAGTGATGAGGGTGGGAGGAGGGTTGTTAACGAAAGGCAAGACGAAGAGAAAGGGTGTTAAAAAAAGGGGAGACAAAGGAAAAGTGATAAAGAGAGGAGAGACAAAGGGGAAGGGTCATAAAGAAAGGGAAGGAAGGGAAAGGGTGATAAAGAGAGGAGAGACGAAGGGAAAGGGTGTTAAAAAAAGGGAAGGCAAAGGAAAAGTGTTAAAGAAAAGGGAGACAAAGAAAAAGGCTGATAAAGAGAGGAGAAACGAAGGGAAAGGGTGAGAAAGGGGTGACGAAGAGAAACTGATAAAGAAAGGGGAGACGAAAGGGAAGGGTGATACAAAAGAGGAGGAAGGGAAAGAGTGATAAAGAAAGGGGAGAAGAAGGGAAAGGGAGACAAAGAAAGGGGAGACGATGGAAAAAGGTGATGAAGTTACTATAGGTGACCAGGTGGGAGAAAAAAAAGGGGAAAAAAAGGGAAGTATGGCAATGGATATAAAGACAAACAGTTAAGGTAAAGACGGAAGAGGAAGAGGAAGAAGAAGACGGTGGGAGCGAGGGCGGAGATAAAAATGCAAACTAATTCTCTCGTTCAAGGAAAATTTACAAAACGCGTCATTATTCTGCAGCGTGGAAATTGCATGTCGAAGAAGGAAGAATTGGCTTAGGGAGTGTTCAGGGAAGGAGGAGGAGGAGGAGGAGGAGGAGTATGGAATGAGAATGATGAGGAAGAGGAGGGAGAGAAGGAAGAAAATGAGAAAAATGAAAGGGAGAAAGCTGAAGAAAAGAAGAAAAAGGAAGGGGAGGAGGAAAAAAATTAGAAAAAAGAAAAGGAGGAAGCTGAAGAAAAGGAGAAAGAAAACTGGAAAAGGAGGAAAAGTAGGAGAATGAGAACGAGGAAAGGAAACAGGAAGGGAGGAGCAGAAGGAGGAGGAAAATGATACAGAAAAAAAATGAAAGGGAAGAGGATAAAGAAAAAAGGAAAGAGAAAGAGGAAAAAGAGGTGAAGGAAGAAAATGAGAACAAGGAAAAGAAACAGTAAACAAGCAGGGGAGTAGAAGGAGAAAAACAGGAATAAGGAACGGGGCAAGAGTAGAAGGAGGATGAGGAGGAGGAGGAGGAAGAGGAGAAAAAATAAAAGAGTAAGAAAATAAGTAAAAGCAATAGGAGGAGTAGGAGAAGAATAGGATTGGTAAACGATAAAATGTAGAGGGGAAAAAGAAAAGGAAGAAAAAAGGAGTACGAGGAAGAGAAGGAGGAGGAAGAGGAGGAGGAGGAGGAGGAGGAGGAGGAGGAGGAGGAGGAGGAGGAGGAGGAGGAGAAGGAGGAGGAGTAACATGAGGAAGGGGAGGCTGAAGCAGAAGGAGGCAGCGAGGGTAAGCACGACAGAGGCAGCTAAACCCTTGTGCTTAATGTTCCCCGGGCACTAAAAACGTGACGGAGGACCGCGAGAGGCTGCTATCATGCCGTAAAAACCCGCGACCAACGAGACACAAATTAACCAAACTAGGGCGAAAATTAGACACCTTGTTCTCTGTTTACAAGGTATGGGGAAAACGATTACCCCGGCGCAATAACAATAAATTCGGATTACACATAAAATTCTATTAGGAGAAATTATCGAGGTGCTTCTTTACAAATATTATCAGAATTGCAATGAATACAATATCTTCCACCGGTGTTTTGAATCAGAAACGAGTATAAATATTTTCTTTAAAGCGGTTAGTCCACACGAGTTATACCAGGTGAACATGTAAAAGGTGTTGGCAGATCTACCTTTGCACCTAATTATGTGTTTAATCTAGGTTTCTTTGTTTTATCTATTCATTGCTTAAGTTGTTTCCCGGATATTTTCTTTTTTTAGCAGCTGCATCCCATGTGATACCGCACCAAACATTAATAGTATGTAAATGCATATTAGGACCATTAATAAATAACTTTGTTTGTGGTCAATAAAATATCTATCTATCTATCTATCTACAGGTAAATAGAAGTACGGTCATGCCTTCCAACACACCTGTGAGAGAAAACGCCAATTAGCACCTACACTTCAGGTGAGAGAAAACAAACACTGCCATGTAGGAAAGAAAAGAAGGCACCGGAGAGAAGAGGAAAAGAGAAGAAAACCTGTATGAGCAACGAGGGAAAGAATGGTAAAACAGATACACGAGGAAGGAAGGAAGGAGGGAGAAAGAGCGAGCGAGGGGTAACTTAAAAAGCTTGAAAGGAAAATGGGATGCAAACGTGTCGGAAGCAAGTCACTCAGGAAAGAATAGAAAACGTAAGCATGCAGAGAAAAAGTGGACGTGCGGAGAACTGACACGGAAGGAAAGGCAGGAGGAGGGTGGGGAGAAGGAAGGAGAGATTGGAAGAAGAAGAAAAAAAAGGAGCGAGGAGAGTGCGTGGAGTGGAGAAACAAAGGATGGAGATAAGTAAGCAAGAACTGGAGAAAAGAAAAACAAAAGGAGCGAAAAGGGAGAGGAGAGAACATAAAAAAAAAAATGCAAGAACTGAAGAGAAAAAAAAGAGCAGCGAAGAGAGAAGAGAGAACGTAGAATAAGAAGGATGCCAGACCTAAAAAAAAAGCTGTATTGAAGAAGAGGAGGAGAACGCAATGAGACAATGAAGGGAAAGGAATAAAGAGAAGGGCGAAGAGAAGGAAGAGGAATAAGTCTTTCTCCTCCCCGCCAACCATGCCACTGGTGAACACTTTTTCTTATTACAACGACCGTGATTTCCTCTTATGTGAGATGAGAGATGTGAGTGACACAATAACGAGGCAGGTGAGAGGAAAGGTGAGCTGGGGAAGACACTAGGAAAGGTGAGATAGATAGATAGATAGATAGATAGATAGATAGAGAAAAAAAAAGGAGAGAGAGAGAGAGAGAGAGAGAGAGAGAGATGTATGTGTGTGCGTGTGTGCGCGATCTCATGTACGTATTGGCATCATCGGAATTTCAATCCTAGCGAGGCCCACCCGTGAATAATGGAAGCCAAAGACCTAAGTATCAATGCATATATACATACATACATACATACATACATACACACACACGCCTAGTAGCGACTTCCCATACACAAGTTAACGATTCTCACACAAGTTAAATTGGTCGTTTATTAAATTCCGACTGGTTTAAATACACTTAGAAAACGTTAATTCTCTCTCTCTCTCTCTCTCTCTCTCTCTCTCTCTCAGCGGGGAAGGAAAGAGACACGTGTCAGCCTCCCTCTTCGCGCGCCGCTAATGTAAAAACTTGCTCCGCCTCCTCTTTCCTTCCCTCCTCACGTTCGTTTCCCTCCTCTCTCACGTAGGAGGAAAAGGAGGAGGAGGAGGAGGAGGAGGAGGAGGAGGAGGAAAAGAGGAGGAGAAGGTAAGGAAAAGCAGGTCGAGGTGTTCTTTTCCATCACTTTCTTTCCTCTTCATTTTCTTTCGTTTCTCGCCCCTCTCACGTATGAAGGAAAGAGATGAAGAGGAGGAAGAGGAAAAGAAGAGTAGGAGGAGGAGAGAGTAAGGGAAAGCAGGCTGAGGTCTTCTTCATCCACACTCTTTTTCCTCTTCATTCGACACGGAGAGGAGAGGAGGAAGAGGAAGAGGAAGAGTGGGAGGAAGACGAAATGAAGAGGAGGAGAGAAGGAAGAGTAGGTTGAGGTCTTCTTTTTTTTCCCGCCCTTCTTATGTAGCAAACACAGAAAGGATGAAGAGGAGGAGAAGGAAGAAGCGGAGGAAAAGAGGAGGAGGAGGAGGAGGAGGAGGTAAGGAAGGCAGGTCGAGGTCTTCTTCTTCCAACACTTTCTTTCCTCTTCATTCTCCTCCTCATCCTGTCTCCTCGTCGTCTTCACCACCACCACCACTACCTCTCCCTCCTCCTCCTCCTCAGGGCGCCCCATGGAGAGGCCGCCGCTGGGAGTGATGAGCCTCTGCAGGGGTTCCAAAACTCTCCCGCTCCTCTATTAAGGTGGCATCCAATGAATAATAATGCCCTCGAATATTTAGTCACTTTCTTCCTGTTTACTTCTTTCCCGCGCACGCAGCCTCGATCACTTCAGGAGGAGGAGGAAGAGGAGGGGGGTGGGGGAAGAAGAGGAGGAGGAGGAGGAGGACGCTGTTTTCACCCTCGCTTAAGTTTTCTTCCTTTCTATTTTGTCTTCGTTTTCTTTTCTCCATGCGCTGGATTTCTTTTTCTTTCTTTTTTCGTCCTGGGTGGTGACGGCGGTGATGAGGGTGTTTTGGGAGAAGCGGGAGACACTGCGCCCTTGGGAGGAGGAGGAGGAGGAGGAGGGGGAGGAAGGACGTTCGTAGCTCTTGTCATTAGGGACGCAGAGGATGAAGACGAGCGAGGCGCAGCACACACACACACACACACACACACTGCCATGCACACTAATGATGGTGGTGATGGTGTTGGTGGTGATGGTGGAAGTGATGATGCTGATGGTGATGATGATGATGGTGAGAGTAGAGGTTTTCATGGTCCTATATCAACTAATTTATTCCTTTGTTAGTTTTTTTTTTTTTTATCTATTACACCTCTGACTATCGCTACTACTGCTTAAAAAACTTGTCTTTCTGCTACTACTACTACTACCAAAACTACCACAACTACCACTCATTCTTGGTCTCTCTCTGTCTCCTCCAACCTTCACGCTACCCTTCAGCCACGCCGCCAGAGCCCTTGTGATTCAGTCCTTCCTGGAAACCCCCAAAAGGCTGCCGGCAAAGGTGGGGAGGAAGAAGGAATGAAAGAAAGCGAGGTAAAAAAATAAACTTTGATGAGAACGAAGTGGATCATGCCCGGGGCGGTGGAGTAAGTACACGGCGGGTCAGAAAGATGTGCAGCTTCCCGTAGTTGCTCAGTGTTCGTTTCATTATAAGACGTTTTTCAGTGTGTTTTTCCATGTGTGCGTGTAGGTCTGTGTGTGTGGTGGAGCTTCGAGCGTAGAGAGCCTAAGGTGTGTGGGCAAGGGGGAGAGGTGGGTGGTTCGGGTGGAGTTATAGAGAAGTGGAAGCCTCAGGTCACAAGTTAGATGGAAAAAAGATAAAAGAACATAAAGAATAACCGAGAATCAGAGTAAAATGCTTTGTGTGAAGTAGCAGAGTGAAACCTTTGCCACAGATAATGCTCATAAAAGATACATGGTCGTGGTAGATGGAAGGAAAATTATAAAAGACCTTTGCCACAGATAATGCTCATAAAAGATACATGGTCGTGGTAGATGGAAGGAAAATTATAGAAGACCTTTGCCACAGATAATGATCATAAAAAAACATGGTTGTGGTAGATGGAAGGAAAATGATAAAATAAAAATAAAATACAAAGAATACATGAACGTTAGAGTATTATCCTCTGCGTGAAGTATCAGAGTGAAACCTTTGCGACAGATAGTGCTCTTAAAAAATAATAAAGAATAACTACACGACAAAATAACAAGTAAATCTTCAATAAATTCCTCGTATATAGGAGGAGGTCGATGTCTTTTTCCACACTTTCCTTGCTCTTTATTCTGCTTTGTCTCCCCCCCCCCCCCCTCGTGAGTAGCCGATAGAGGAAGGCAGAGAAGAAAGAGGAAAAGGTAGAGGAGGAAGAAAAGAAGAGGAGGAGGAGGAGGTAACGAAAAGCAGGTCGAGGTCTTTATACACACTCTTTCCTCTTTATTCTCCTTTACTTTCCTCTCCCTCGTACCTAGCCGATACAAGCAGGCAGAGAAGAAAGAGGAGGAGGAGGAGGAAAAAAAAGAGATGGCGAAAGGGGAAGTGGAGGAGGAGGAAAGGAAAAGAAGGTCGCGGTCTTCTTTCACACTCTCTTTATGTAATGCAACTAAGACTTCAAAAATAGTAAATAACACAAGATACATCAAAACATTACGACAAAATAACAAACAAAGCTCAAAAAAATCATTATATATACAGCTACAACTTTTTTTTTCGCAAGTCAGCTTTCAAAATAGTAAATAACACCGCAATACACGAAAACGTTACAACAAAAAATAACAGCATTCACCGTCACGAGCAGCCGCACTCTTTGCCCTGAGCGTCGAGGTGTTGAAACAGGACAAAGAGACATGTTTCAATTAATACCTTGAGTCAGGACGGCGCGCAGAGTTTCCTTCCTCGCCTACTCCTCCTCCTCCTCGCTATTCACACGCTCTCAAAGGCTAAACACCAAGGCGCCGACAGTTTGCAAGTTGAGTCCCTTTTTAAATTTTCTATTCCTGCAGACTTGGCGATGGGATGATATTTTTTGTTTCGTTTTGTTTTGCTTTACTTGCCCCAATCTTCCTTAATAAGAGCCATCATTGCAATCACACATACACACACGGACGAATAAACACACACAATTAAAATACACATACATACATACATACATACATACACTTGGAATCTTATCTGGCGCAACAATGGCCAAATATTTTTCATTGTTTTACTTGCGCCAATTTTCCCTAATAAGTCATCATTGATATCACACACACACACACACACACACACACACACACACACACACACACACACACACACACACAAATAAATAAATAAATAAACAAACACATACACATGAAAACTTATCAAATGCAACAATCCCTTCAAAATATCACGCATTGTTTTAAATCTAAACACAGACACCTTTAAATATATATACACATACACAAACAACATCACACAAACGTACATGAATACTTATCTAGCACAACATTCACCTCACAACATTATTTCACTGTTTCTAAATTCATGCCGCAGCAACACAATATATCACTCAACCATTCTTTCTACCCCACTCGTACAATTTCACTTAGTATTATTCAACAAATTTTTACGCCCGCTTTTCTATTGCTCCTTAAAAATTTTCCCCACAGAAACTTCGCACCCTTTGAACTCTTGGGAAAATATCACCTCCACATTTTTCTTTCGCATATTCTCCTTTATGCACGTGGCCTCAGCGACCTTCTGGCGGCGAGCACGAAGAAGAGAAGGAATTACGAGACGAAGCTTCTATTTTTACTTTTTGTTCCTTTTGTTTTTACCGGAATCTTCAAGGCGCTTCAAGTATACAGTCACACGCTCGCGATTTCTGTGTGTGTGTGTGTGTGTGTGTGTGTGTGTGTGTGTGTGTGTGGCGGCAGTTATAATTTTGTCGTTAGCCACAAAGAATGAAAGAATGTTGAGGACGAGGAAAAGATTTGCATGAAAATACGTAAGTCGAAAAAACAATAAAATGAGAAGAATGAGAGAAAATAAAATAAAAATAAAGGGGGAGTGAAAAAAAAAAGAATAGGTAAGAAAATGAAGATAATCCAGAAATAACGAGATAAAAGGGAATATACAAAAAAAAACACCAGACGAAAAGTAAAATATAAGTGTGTGTTCCCCCAAGAGTTGACACACACACACACACACACACACACACACACACACACACACACAGCCCCCCCACCCCACCCCACCCCACACACAAGAAAGCCCCACCACGACATAAACTAACCAGTAGCAAACACATTTTCAAACACACACACACAAAAAAAAAAAAAGAATCTCATACACAACAATTTCCTCAGTCTCGGGTTTTGACACATTTGCAAACACCGGGCCACGGGGAGACAGGCGGGCAAGCAAACACTGAAATATTATAAACTTATTCCTCAGCGTCAGCGGCAGCGACCAAGCAAGCGATTCGAGCAAACAAACTTGGGCGCGGCGCGACTTGCCTTGACTTTGGGTTGACTTGACACGGCTTGACGCGGCGTTATTTACACCTTTGGTTCGCCTTCCCGCCAAAAGTTGTCTTGAGCGTCAGGCACAGAGGTGGTGATGGGGGGGAGTGTCGTGGTGGTGGTGGTGGTGGTGAAGGGAGGGGGTGGTTGTCATGGCATAGTGGTGGTGTTTTTCTTTTTATTTTTTTATTTTTTGATATCAGAGGACACGGCTCAAGGGCAACAAAAAGAGTATAAAAAAAGCCCGCTACTCGCCGCTCCTATAAAATATAAGAGTAGCCAAAAGAGAGGTCAATAAACCATAAACAAGACTGACCAAAAACTGCAGCAAGGACAACAACATCAACAACAACTACAAGAGCAAGAAAAAGAACGACAACGACAACAAATGCTGACGAGAAAAAAAAAATACAGCATGCTAAAAGAGAATGACAATATTAAACCGGAGGAGTGAATCAAGAAATCAATAAACAAACTAATCAATTTAGTTTTCCAGATGACTGTTGATTTGTAAGTTGTTCATATTAATGCTGTTGTTGGTGTTGTTATTGTTGTTGTTGTTGTTTGAATGAGTTGTTTATGCAATGTTTGTCCTGCCATAAATTAAAATTCTTCCACCCACATATCTCTCTCTCTCTCTCTCTCTCTCTCTCTCTCTCTCTCGCTCTTCTCACCCTTGGGCAATATCTGCAAGTATTCTTTTCTTCCACTAGACAACAATGACACTGTATCTTAATTAATCAAGGAAATAACAATAAGTAGATTAATATATAAAAACGAAGTTAAGTCAATGAATTATAAAGTGATTGAGAGAGAGAGAGAGAGAGAGAGAGAGAGAGAGAGAGAGAGAGAGAGAGAGAGAGAGAGAGAGAGAGAGAGAGAGAGAGAGAGAGAGAGAGAGAGAGAGAGAGAGAGAGAGAGAGAGAGAGAGAGAGAGAGAGAGAGAGAGAGAGAGAAAACAAGTGATAAGACAAGAAAACTGTCCCTCCAAACCAGTAACACAACGACGCGAGCCGCTACAAACACGTCAAAAGTACGAGATAAAACAATGAAACTTTTACGAGACAGCTTTTTTCTCCCCTTACAGACATCCATCCAGACGCAGCAGAAACTTTCCCTCGAGTTGTGACGCGCGTCCAGATCCCATCAGCGCCATAATGGATCCTGCAGGAGAGGGAACAACACCGGCTGGAGATCCTTCGTCGGAGGTGTAAGGATATGCCGTAAGGAGGGTGTGGCAGGAGTGACATCAGATCCCTCTAGTGTGTAAGGATATTGGGCCTGAGGGAATATATCAGTGACACCATCCTCTTTTGGGGCTCTGAGGACCATCCATCACCACCACCACCATCATCACTACCACCTTCAACACCTCGCATCTTTCATCCGTCACCATCGTTCTCGTTCACCATCACCATTGCACGAAGGACCTTCAGAACGCCCTATTTCCCATCCTCTTTCCTTCACCCTTTTCCTACTTCACCTTCACCCTTTCCAGCTCACCCCACCCTCTCCCCATCTCCCTCCCTCCTGCTGTCAACTATTCCCATCTCCTTTTTTCTTAGCTTTATCTTCTGTCCAGTTTTTTGACAACGCCTTTCCGTCCCCCTTTCCGCCTTCCTCCCATTTTCTTTTCTCGGTCCCTGGGTCGCGAACATTCTCACGCCGTCTTGTTCCTTTTTCCGTGACCTCTTCGACCATTCCTTCCAGCCCTTTCCATCTGCCTTCCTCCCTTCGCTGTACCCTTTTCCTTTTTCCTCCCACTTTCTGTTCTCGCTGCTTAGGTCTTTAACATCCTTGCACCTTCCTTTCTTTCCTTGACCTTTTTGACCGTTTATTCCAACCCTCTTCGTCCTTTTTCCTTTCATCACCAACAAGATCAGACATGTTCACTTGTTTTCCCGCCTCCATGTCTTCGTCTCCCTTCCTTCCTTCCTTAACCATTCCACCTCACAGGCCATCTCTAACCCTTCCTTGCAGCATCCTTCCGTATCCTCCTCCTCTTTCCACAAACAAGGTCAGGTAGATGTCCACCGCCTTTCCCGTCTCAATGTCCTTTTCCACTCTCTTCCTTATCTTCCTACTTTACTTTCAAGCCGTTTTCTGCCATCCTCCTCTTTGGCCTCTTCCCTTCTCGCCTTCTACGATCCTTCACCTTAATTCTACCTCTTGTCGCAGTCTTCCCGCCCTCATTTCGCCCTCCTTCTCCTCCTTCTCCTTCTTCCCCTTCTCGTCTCTTCCCACACTCTTGCCTGCCTGCCTGCCCACCTCCCTGCCTGCCAGTGTTTCCTCGGACCATAACTCACGGCAGCGCCCAAGCACGCCGCAATATCAAGTCTGCAGCGTAGGTAAAAGTGCCGCGATGAGCAATCTCCGCTACCTGTTGAGGAAAATGACGGAATTCAAGTCTTGTCTTGGAATCAACGCGATCCCTCAGTGCCTGCGGGCGGCAATAAACCTTTCGAGGAGGAGGAGGAGAAGAGGAGTAGAAGAAGGAGGTTGAGGAGGAGGAGGAGTAGGAAGAGAAGGAGGGAGGAAGGAAGAAGGCTCTCACGCCGTAGCTGATTTCTCAAATAATTTCTCCTCCATTCTTTTTCTGCGCGTTTTTTACATCCCTCGAGAGGCTGGCGTTGAGAGAAATGATGGAAGGATAGCGGGAGGGAGGGAGGGAGGGAAGGTGGAGGGAGGGAGGAAGGGAGAGTGGGAGGGAGGGGAAGGGAGGAATAGATGACAAAAGGAGTCGCGGAGAGGCTTGGGGGTGGAGGACAGGAAGATGAGGGATATAGGGCAAAAAAATGGAGGAGGAGGACGAGGAGGAGGACGAGAAGGAGAGGACGAGGAGGAGGAGGAGGGACACTTGAGGCGAGACAGCAGGTGGGTAAAATGTTAAGGTGGAAGAGATAGAGGGAGGAACAAATGGCCTCGAACCAACGGAATGGGATAAGATGAGAAGGGAGGCAGGGTGGGAGGGAGGCTGGAGGAGAGTAGGCAGAAGGGACCCAGGGAGGAGAGGAGAACAACTCGAATGAAATAAGAACATTAGCCTTTCTTAAACTTTTATCCATAGCCTATTGTAGATGTGGGGCAAGGAGGGGGAGGGGAGAGAGTGGAGGAAGAGAGCAGAGAGGCTGAGAGAGGAGAGAAAGAGGCTAGGGATTTCCCGTATACGAAACCTGGATCTCTCTCTCTCTCTCTCTCTTTCATTCGTATACAAACATACACACTCACAAACTTGCAGCACACAATCACGCACCAGTACAATCTTCTTCAAACCAAGCAAAACCCAACCCAACCCAAACCAAGCCAAGCCAAGCCAAGCCAAGCCAAGCCAACACAACACAACACAACACAAAACAACACAGCCTAACCCAACCCAACCCAACCAGGCCACACCAAACCAAACCAACTCAATTCAAACCACACGAGCCCAAACCAACCTAACCCAAGCCAACCCAACCCCAACCAATCAACACCAACCCAAAGCACGCCACGCCACGCTGATTTAAACTAACCCACCCCAATCCAACCTAACCCAACCTAGCCCTACCCGAACCAAGCCAAGGCACACACACACACACAGGTCCCCATTGCTGTGGTGGGCGCGACGGGCGGTGTGTCAGCAGAGTCGTAGGGCCGCGCTGTGGGCCGCCGCGGCATTAATATCCAGGCGCGGGGGAAACAAGTCTTTTCATCAAGCCTGCTAATGGCGTGTCTTATGGCGTGTCCCGCCGCCATTTGGCAAAAGTCAACTTATTACTGCTGCAGCGACGGGGGAGAAGGGGGAGGAGAAAGAGAAGGGATCTGGAGGAGGAGGAGGAGGAGGAGGAGGGATCAGGAGGGAGGACCAAGAAGAGGAAGAGGAAGAGGAGGAGGAGGAGGAGGAGGAGACGTTCGTGCAAACCTCTGGACCGCAATATTAAGCCTCACCACTGCAGTTTATAGAAGGCTGGAGGAAGTGATTAAATGTATAAGCGGCGAGTCTCCAGTCTTTTACCTTTCCTTCTTTTTCTTAATCGCTGGACTGCGCCGCTGGAATCTGTGTTGGAGCCCCGTCGGCGAGGCAATATCCCTCGCCAGACTACACACGACGAGGCTGGGCAGACGGAGTTCTAATTCTTGGCGACGACTCGGTACGATTTGCTTGGCGTGAGTTAGTGAAGGCAGACTTGCAGGCAGACGATGTGACCTTTGATATAAAGCTAAGAAGACAACAAACAGTGAATGAATAGATACAAGGTGACGATGTGATCCTTGAACCTCATGTAAGCAATTGATATAAAGCTAAAAAGTCTGCAAATAGTGATTACATACGAAAAGGCTGACGATGTGCCCATTGAACCTTATGCAAACAATTGATAAAAAAGCTAAAAAAGGCTAAAAAGGTGATTACGTAGTAGTAGTAGTAGTAGAAGTAGTTGTTGTTGTAGCAGTAGTAGTAGTAGTAGTAGTAGTAGTAGTAGTAGTAGTAGTAGTAGTACTTTATTGACCACAGTTTTACAATATTTTTTTTTCACACGTTAAGTCCAAAACATGAATAAGCTGAATTCCGAGTTATGCATAATCAAAATACTGTAGTCCACAATAATTAAAGGTAACACATCACATAGAACATACAACAAAATAGAAACTCCAAGATGAAAAATAAAACTTCAAAAGGGCTGTCGATATGACTCTCGAAACTTATGTAAATAGTTTATATGGAGCTAAAATGCTAAATATGATTAATACATATATAAAGGCTGATGATGAGGCCTTTCAACTTTATTTTCTTAGGCAGCTCAAGGGCAAGGAACAAAACCAGGAGCAAAAAGGCACGAAATAGACGATGCTCCAACAAATGATAACAGAACGAGAGGCCAAAAGAGAGGTCAGGAAATAAGGCAAACGATTGATATAAAGCTAAAAAAAGGTACAAAGAGAAATTAAATCGTCTGAACACGTATATTAAAAGTTTCGAAGCCATTAGTTAAGCCACGTGAGAAACAATGTAGATTTATACTATATACTTGTAGAGGGTTAGGAGAAAGTTGCGTCAAGTTAAAAGAATAAAAAAACTATCCACTTGGCGACACTGTTTCATCTCTCTCTCTCTCTCTCTCTCTCTCTCTCTCTCTCTCTCTCTCGTACCCAGGTGTTTCCAGTAAGGATTCAGCATGAAAATTAAGTGTATTTAATAATCTTTGTTGCAACGTCACTGTTTGTATAATAGAACTCTCTCTCTCTCTCTCTCTCTCTCTCTCTCTCTCTCTCTCTCTCTCTCTCTAACGTAGCAAGGTGTAATAACGTAGCGAGTCTGAATAATTTCTCTAAAGACTTATATCTCAGTCTCAGTGGACGCGGATGAGACGCAGACAACTTGAAGGAGAGTGGGAAGGAAGGAGGGAGAGAGGGAGAGAGAGGAGGGAGGCAAGAGAGAGGGGGAGCCAGAAGGTCATCACCGCATCGTATCATTAGCCTTCAGAGTTTCATATGCTCTGACGGAGGTGGGAGGAATGCCAAAGAGGGACGGAGGAGGAGGTGGTGGAGGAGAGACAGACGGAAGGATGAGAGAAGGCAAGGGACAGAAGGCAAGCAAGGATGGGGTGAGTGAAAGCAAACAGGCACTGACGGAAGATGAAAACTGGAAGGAAGAAATGGAGCGAGACAGGAAAGTGAGAATGAAATGAGGCTGGGAAAGATGTGGAGCGAGGGGAGGAATGAGACACGGGCGAAAAAGAAAAGAAATGAAAGAAAATATTGTGGAAAAATGGAAAGAGAAAGGAAGGTAAAATATACAAATAAAGAGGTAAAGAAAAATTGAAGTGGAATGGAGGAGGAGAGAGTAAAACAGCAGAACAAAAAAGGAAAGAGAAGAGAAGAGAAGAGAAGAGAAGAGAAGCGAAGGGAAGAAAAAAGAGAGAGGGAGAGAGGAGAGAAAAGAGGAGAAAGAAAAAGAAAAGAGTTGAGAAGAAAAACGAAAAATATACAATAGAGGAGAGCAGAGAAGAGAAGGGGTGGAGAAGATAAGAGAAGAGAAAAGAAGACAAAAGACAAGAGAGGAGGTGGAGGAGGAGAAGAGAAGAGAAGAGAAGAGACAAAAGAGAAGAGAGGAGGAGTAGAAGAGAGGAGAGGAGAGGAGAGGAGAAGAGAAGAGAAGAGAAGGGGTGGAGAAGAGAAGAGAAAAGAAGACAAAAGAGAAGAGATCAGGAGGAGGTGGAGAAGAGAAGAGAAGTGAAGAGAAGAGAAGAGAAGAGAAAAGAGAAGAGAAAAGAGAAGAGAAGAGAAGAGAAGAGAAGAGAGAAGAGAAGAGTGAAGAAAAAGAAGAGAAGAGGAGAGAAAAGAAGAGAAGAGAAGAGAAGAGAAGAGAAGAGAAGAGAAGAGAAGAGAAGAGGAGAGGTGAAGGAAGGTGCTTACCCGCCAGGAAGCCCAATAAAGTTTTCACGGGTGTGTCCAATCCCACACACTCCGGCATTCCGCCCAGACACACCGACACACCGCCGACCATTTGACAGTCCAGCCCTACCAGCCTCGTCCTCCATCGCCCCTTCCTCGTCCACCATCATCTCTTCCTCCTCGTCCTCTCTCGTCCTCTATTACCCTTCCCTCGTCCTCGTCATCCCTTCCTCTTCGTCATAACTCGTCTTCCTTCGTCCCTTCTGTGGGTTAGCTTAAGTTTTCACAAGAATAGAACCTATTTATATGACTTATGTGTTTCAGTCACCCCTCAAGTACATACATACAACCTACACCTTCCTCCTCAATCATTCCTTCATTCTCATTCTACCTCGTCCTCCCTCGTCTCTTTCTCATCCTCCTAATCCCTTCCTTTTCGTAATTCACTTCCATTCTTCATCGTTTCCTCGTTCCATCCTCTACCCGTTCTCCATTCTATCCTATTCCTTTCTCTTCTTTTATCATCTCTTCCTAATCCACTTCTCTACACGTCCTTTATCCTCTCTCGTCCCTTCTTCTTCCATTCTCCGCCTGTTTCTGTTCTTCATCGTCCTTTCCTCGTCCTTTTCGTCTCTCTTCGTCCAGCCTTCATAATCTTGTATTCCTTGCCTTGTCATAACCCAGCATCGCCCCTCTCAACTTCCTCGTCTGCGCTGAAGCATTTACAAGACACACACGCACAGCCGACCAGAGGAATGACAGGCCCAGAGAAACATACGCTTTTCAGTGTAAAAAAATGTGGAGAATACGTCAAGAACTTTTCGCGGATAATGTAACGAAAAAAATAACACTCATTCCTACGACAAATATTTAAACGCACACACATGACTAAAAAATGAAAACGAGATCAAGGATACATAGGAAGAGTTTTAAGAAAGAAGGAATTTTTTTTTGCGATGTAGTTATGAAAATACGAAACCTAGCCGCAGAAATTCCCTCCAACGCTCCTGAATGTGTGGAAGCATTTAGAAGCGAAGAGAAGGCGGAGGAGAGACAGAAATAGCAGAATGACAAGAACTATGACTTACTCCAGTTAACAGATTTCCCGGACGTCATTTATAGGGAAAAACAGGTTGAAGCATGTTTACCGTCCAACCTGAAACTTCGTCTACTCTAAACCCTCACTCACAAGAAGCATTCATTAGAGACAAAAAGACAAATAGATTCATAGATAGAAAGACATATAGATAGATAGATAGACATAGGTTATTTGCTCTACCTTTTCTATGGGGTCATTTTAACCACCTGACTGCAGATTTCGTACAAGAAGACATCACCAAGCTATAGGAATGGAACAAAAAGTGGCTGCTACAATTCAATGAAGAAAATATAAAGTCATGCACCTTGGGAGGGGATATCCAGCATATCAATACCACATGGGAAACACTCAATTATCCACCACAGAGGCAGAGAAAGACCTGGGACTCTTATGTTACCAGACTACCAGTGAAAGACAAATCCGTGTCAATCGCAGCGGACGGGTTAAAACGTATATGCAAAACCGGAGGGATGGAATGACAATCAGGTGCTGAATATGAAAACGGTACAAAATTGTTGAAAGGGATGCCACCAGGAAGATGACGTTCAGAAAGCGAGACAATACTTATTTAACCTTTTTCACTGCTAACTTGAATATAACAAGCATGAAAACACTTAGCCTATAAAATAATAAGATAATAACGCTAACTCCTCTTTGAATAACAATAACTCTAGACCTCATCCAAGCAAAGAAAAAAACAATATGCCTCTTCTGCTTCGTTAGATTAATCAATGCAACTTGAAAAAAACAGATATGCATCATAATTCGATGGTTATATTCACACAATACAATTCATAAACGCTAAAGGACAAGAACATTCAAACCTCATCTTTGCATAGCAATTAATAACTCTAGACCTCATCAAAGCAGAACAACAAAAAAATAAGTTATCCCTCCTGCTTCAATATATTTCACACAATTCCTGAACGCGAAAGGACATGGAAATTCAAACCTCCTCTTTGCATAACAATAACTCTAGATCTCATCCAACCAGAACCAAAAAAAAGTCGTCCCTTCTGCTTCGTTAGATTTCACACCTTTAGCGGGAGTCAGGGAGGCAGGAGACCGCGCAATGAAGCTAGTCGAGATGAGCAAAAGTTGGTGTGAATTTAGATAAGCTTTTGCTCCCGACTCAATAACCATCTCACTCTTTCCCTTGTCTCTCATTCACGAACATTTCCACAGTAAAAAAAAACATCAGCCTTACTAATTAAATGCACGTCTGATATATAGTCAAGTTATCTGGAAACATAATTCTTTACTTCCTCTGTTAATTAGCCTTGAGTAATGATAATATTGTCATTTCTGCGTCGAATTTTCTATAGAACGAGTATTTTATGAGGGTAAGGAAAAAGTGGGGAAAAGGTGACGTCTGGCAACTGTGTCTCCTAATTAACCTAACTCCTGGCTTGAGAGGAGGAAAGAGAGAAGAGGGGAGAGAGAGAGTGGAGGGGCGGGAGAGAAAAGAAAGGTGGGAGTGAAGAGGCCGAGAGAGAAAAGGGGAGTTACAGAGTGGAGGTCCATGAAAAATGAGAGAAAGAGGGGAGACAGATAATGGGAACTCTCTCTCTCTCTCTCTCTCTCTCTCTCTCTAAGGCCTTTTACAGGAAACAGCTCCGAGAAAACTGTCCAAATCCAGCAACTATTTTCTCTCTCTCTCTCTCTCTCTCTCTCCCTAGCCTGTTCTTCAGTATAGTCACGAAGAACGCATTTTTAGTCCCGTCTTCCCCCTTCCTTAAAAACGAAAAGTTAGCCAAAAGTTTCCTTCCTGAGCCGCCCCTCGCAGGCCCGTCCGCGGAAGGCTGAGTGGCCGCGAGTAGCCTTCCCTCCATCACCGCCTGTCTGTCTGTCTGCCTTATAGCCCCTCTAAACGCCCCCTGTCAATGGCTAGCGTATGTGGTTGTGTATGGGGGAGAGGGGAGCTAGGCAAGGATGTGGTGGTGAATTGTTAACTAAGCATTTGGGGTAAGGACTAAATTTGTTTTATTTTTTCACTGTTGCTATAGAGTATGGGAGGGAACTCTTTCGTTTTAGGGGTCATTACACAATAGTTAAGTCAGATTCACATTAATTCAACCCGGCAAACAGATAGATAGATGTATAAATAGATAGATAGATAGAGAAAGAGAAAGAATGAAAATAGTGGAGGGAGTTAACGGGCCTGAATTTTTTTTCCCTTTCTATTTCACTTATCAATTTCGGCAGTAAGGTTTGATACATATTCATGACTTTTTTTCAGACGTCATCCCGAAGATAAAGAAATATACTGTTTTGATTTTTTCTTTCTCCACTGTTTCCCTTTACGCTCTATGGTTCATAAATCACTTAATCACCACCACCACCATCATCATCATCAGCAGCAGCAGCAGCATCTTGTTTTTTCGTAACCACCACCACCATCATCATCATCATCATCATCATCATCATCATCATCATCTTGTTCTTTCGTAACCACCATCACCATCATAAATATCATCATAATCATCGTCTATATCCTTTCCATCCTCATTCGGAATCTTCTATTATTTTTTTTCAATCATCCATATACCCTCTTCTACTCAATCCTTTCTGTCCTCTCCCCTCGATTCCTCTTCTCCTCTCATCTTCTCTTTTCTCTTCTCCTCTCCCCTGCTCTCCTTTTACCTCTCCTCTTCATCACCTTTTCTCTCTCCTCTCCTTTCCTCTGTTTTCTTCTCTCTTCTCTCATCTCCTCATCGTTTTTCTTCTTCTAAAGACAGAGGGTGTGGTGAGCGCGTGTTTGGAAAATACCTATTGTTGAGAATCTTTTAAGGGGACGCAAGGAGACATTTAGAAGCCGTATATACCGCCCTCACACCTAACTCATCTGCCCCAATCCGCTCACCTGTTTTCCTCCTCACCAAGCAAGAAGAAGAGGAGAAGGAAGAGGAAGAAGAGGAGGAGGAGAAGGAGGAGGAGGAAGAAAAGAGGAGGGGAGCAACAATACCACGTGAACCCCTTGAAATATTAATTTTCTTCAAGGCACGCCGCTGAAAGGGAGAGAGAGAGAGAGAGAGAGAGAGAGAGAGAGAGAGAGAGAGAGAGAGAGAGAGAGAGAGAGAGAGAGAGAGAGAGAGAGAGAGAGAGAGAGAGAGAGAGAGAGAGAGAGAGAGAGAGAGAGAGAGAGAGAGAGAGAGAGAGAGAGAGAGGAAAGGTACTGAAATACGACAGCTCACATCCGTAGACTTAATACTCAATCAAGAAAATTATTTATGAGATTTGCGGTTATTACTGTTACTTAAGGAAGCGACGAGAGAGAGAGAGAGAGAGAGAGAGAGAGAGAGAGAGAGAGAGAGAGAGAGAGAGAGAGAGAGAGAGAGAGAGAGAGAGAGAGAGAGAGAGAGAGAGAGAGAGAGAGAGAGAGAGAGAGAGAGAGAGAGAGAGAGAGAGAGAAGGGGGAGCATCTGCTGAACTTACATAATTATCTTCCATGATTATCAATAACTGAAGCCCTAACATCCATCTCTAAGACCTATAACTGAGGAGGAGGAAGAGGAGGAGGAGGAGGAGGAGGAGGAGGAGGAGGAGGAGGAGGAGGAGGAGGAGGAGGAGAAGTAGGTGGAAGAGAAGGAGATTGAAAAGAATGAGAAAGAGGAAAGATGAGTCAGTGGAAGAAACAAGAGAAAATGGCCATCAAAATCACTTACGGGGAAGATAAATAAAAGCTGGAAGAGAAAGAAAACAAAAAGTAAAGAACGACAAGAGAAGAAAAGAAAAACAAACAGGAAAAACAGTAACGCAACCTCTACTATACGGGTCTTCCTTCCTCTTCACCCTCGTCTGGCCTCTTTACCTCCCTCTCTCTAGTCTTCCTCCTCCTCCTCCCCTGCTCCCCAAAACACACACACACACACACACACACACACACACACACACACACACACAGAAGGAGTCGCGGCGAAGAAGCTTATTTCTTGGCTCGTTTCCCTGATGGAGGACGCCCAGGAGGGAGATCCCAGGGCGCCCCGGAGACACCACGACGGAGGAGCGGACCTGATATGAACGTGGGGCGAGAGGGAGGAAAGGAGCGGCGTAGGCGGAGGAGCGAGAGGGGAAGAGGAGTGAGAACGTATGGCGGTGGTGGTTAAGCCTCTCTTTTTCTCTGTCTTTCTGTCTGTTGCTCTCTCTCTTTCTACCTGTCTCTCTCTGTCTACCTCTATCATTTTATCTTTATATCTATTTTCTATCAGTTTTTCTACTTTTTCATTTCTATATCTATCTATTTATATTTATATTTATCCATCAATCTATTTATCTATCCATCCCTCTTCTACTTCAGTCCACATCATTACCACAAAAAAATGAGATTTCGGTGTCTACATATAAACAAAAAACAATATAAAATGAAAACAAACACAAAAATCTGAATACTATGAAAACGAAAACCAAATCATACCAACAACCAACACAAGAAAAAACAAAACTCGGACACACGCGCTCAAGAAAAAGAAACCCGAGAAAATAATAAGAAGGAACACACGGAGATGCCGCTGTCCACGCTACTAGAAGGGAAGGAGATGAAGGAATTTTGGGCCCAGATTGAATTAGACGAAGATATAGCCAACACAACCTTAATAGAGGGAGAGGGGGGGGAGAGATGGGGGAGAGGGAGACGCAGAGGGGGTAGGAAGGAGAGGACGAGAATGGGAGAGGGAAAGGCAGGGGAGGGAAAGATTAGGAGGTTGAGAGACAGGGGAAGGAGAGAATAGGAGGGGGGGGAGAAAGGAGAGGAAGAGAAAATGGGAATGTGGAAGAGAAGGAGAGGGGGAGAAAAGGCAGGAAGGAAAGAAAGGAAGCAGAAGGAGAGGAGAAAGAAAATGAGAGAGAGAGAGAGAGAGAGAGGCAGAGGAGGGAGAGAATGGGAGTGAGAGAGGTATGGGAAGAAGAGAATGAGAGAGGAAGACACAAGGAAGGGAGAGAGAGAGGGGAGAGGGAGTGGAGGAAAGAGGGGGAGGAGGGGAAGGGACAGGGGAGAGGAGGAGAGGAAATAAAAGGAGGCCAAGGAAACGGATGGGGAAAAAGAAAAGAGGAGAGAGAACTGGAGAGGAAGGGAAGAGGAGGGCAAGTGAGGGCCAAGATTAGATTGCGAAGGAGAAAAGAAAGAGGAGGAAGAAGTTTGGAGGTTAATAGGAGGAAGCTAAGGAGGGAAAACTAACCTTGACGAGAAGTATATTAGAGAGAGAGAGAGAGAGAGAGAGAGAGAGAGAGAGAGAGAGAGAGAGAGAGAGAGAGAGAGAGAGAGAGAGAGAGAGAGAGAGAGAGAGAGAGAGAGAGAGAGAGAGAGAGAGAGAGAGAGAGAGAGAGAGAGAGAGAGAGAGAGAGAGAGAGAGAGAGAGAGAGAGAGAGAGAGAGAGAGAGATGGTGACCGAAAGGAAATGGAAAAAAGACGTAAAAATAGATGATGAACAGAAGAAATGAAGAAAAGTTATGTAAATAGTAAAAGAATAATGAAAAAAAATGCTATACGAGATCCAACCAACGTCTCACCATTTCAAAGTAAATTATTAACCCTCCTTCCACCCTCCAAAAAATAATGTTACTCTAAATGGTCCAAAATAATTCCTAGCTATGACAAACTCCAACACATTCCATATAAGAAACTTCACAATAATTCGGCGGATATTAAACACTGCTGACTTATACCCGATCTTATATATATCAGTAACAAATTGGCCTTATTCTAAACTACTGTTGTTATTCCAAAGACTTCTAAAAAAACACTGGCCAGGCTTCGGAAATTATATAGATCAAGCTTCCTTTGAAACACTTGGGTAAATAAGATCTGGCAAAAAAAAAATCAGAAAAAAACGCGAACAAAACAGAATAAAAAAGAGCAAAGAAACAAAACAGCCGCGACATATAATATTAATAATAACAACAATACACGGCAAATGAGGAACAGAATTGGGTTAGGTGGAGCAAAGTGGACAGACCCTAACGAAGAGAAAGGCCTAACTAACCAACGTAGCATAAAGGAAAACACTACAATAACCACTACTACCACTACCACTACTACTACTACTATTACCACTACGACACACACACACACACACACACACACATTAGACCTCAATTCTTTATCAGTGAAAAATACCAGGAATTGCGCGCGCCGGGAAAACTTTCAATTGCGTCTTCTTTCTCAACGTAAATTTCCTGTCTGAGGCGAAGGAAGAGGAGATGAGAGGAGAGGAGAGGAGGAGGAGAAGAGGAATGGAAGGAGGTTGAGATGGAACGAAGAGGGAGGAGGTGAAGCAAGGGACGGAAAGTAAATACGAAGGACAAAAAGATCCCTCCTCCTCCTCCTCCTCCTTTTTATCCTCCTCCTCGCAGCATCCATCAAGGGCGTCATTCGTCACCCACTCCCTGTCAAAGCCTCTCTTGCCTGATAAATGTTTCCACCCAACGAAAAACGAACAAAGACATCGATACAAATTTTAGTCTGGTAGTTGACATCCAGGAGGCGGAGAAGGAAAAGAGAGAACCATGGAAGAGCAGGAACCAGGAAGTATATTGGCCGACGATACATTAGCTTTTTTTATGGTGTGTTGTGTGTTTGAAGTCAATGTTGATAAGACTAAAAGAATCTATTCCTCAAGTACGAACGACCTGTAAAGGCTTTCCTCGCGCGTTGTATACGTATGATTAATATTTGTGGACCCAAGGTGACTGGCTCTGTACTTGTCAGGGATGAAGGATATTTGCCATTTTTTCAAGGTCCTGCCGAACAACTTTGTAATCAGTCGTGGTGATGGCTTTCCCCTCTCTATTGGTGTCATCAGTAATCCTAGAAATGAGGGAATTTAGTCCAGTTTATATTTTGTATATGATAGAAAACAGGTTCCAGCACTGACCCTTATGGTACTCCACTGGTGACGGAGGGATACCAAAGGGAGAGGATGGAGAAGAGATGAAAAGAGGACTGAAACTCAAGATGATGATGATGATGATGATGATGAGGTGGAGGTGGAGGAGGAGGAGCAGGAGAAGGAGAACGAGAAGGAGGAGGTGAAGGAGAAGGAGGAGGAAAAAAACAACAATAAAAAAATTACGACAATCACGAGGTTTGAGAACGGAGAAAAGAGAATATAAACAGAAATGATGATGGATATAAAGATTAACAGTGGGGGAGATGATGGAGGGAGATGGAAGAGTATATAGCGGGAAAAGAGAAAGAGAATGGAAAATGGAAATGTAGAGGAAGAGCGTGATGGCAGAAAGAAGAAAGGAAAGCGGAAAAGGGATGGAAAAAGGAAAAGGGATGAAAATAAGAAAAGACGGAAAGTGCGAGAAAAGAAAACATTAGAAGTGGGTAGAAGAAAGGTGACGAGGAAGGAAGGGAAAGGGAGGCAAGAGGAGAAGGATGGAAGGCAGAGGTTCTTGATGAAGGGAAGAAAAGAGGCGAACACATGAGAGAAGAACGCAGGAGGAAAGAAATGGAAGAAGGAAACCGAGCGAGGGAAAAAGAAAAAAAAAGGGAAAGAAAGGCAGCGAGGAAGGAAGGGAAAGGGAGACAAGAGTTGAAGGATGGAAGGCAGAGGTTCTTGATGGAAGGAAGGCAAGAGTCGAACACATGAAAGAAGAACGCAGGAGGAAAGAAATGGAAGAAGGAAACCGAGCGAGGGAAAGAAGAAAATAAGCGAGGAAAGAAGTAAAAGGGAGACAAGAGTTGAAGGATGGAGGGAAGGAAAGAGGCGAACACATGAAAGAAGAACGCAGGAGGAAAGAAATGGAAGAAGGAAACCGAGCGAGGGAAAGAAGAAAGGCAGCGAGGAAGGAAGTAAAAGGGAGACAAGAGTTGAAGGATGGAGGGAAGGGCGGCAGGAAGAGGTTCGCCATCACCGTGTTTTATGGCCATCTTTCATCACGGGCCGATCGCCGAGTGAGAGCAAGATCCATTGTGGCCCAGACCCCGCCCGACCAAACAAACCCCGTCCCTCACCCGGCACAACAATACATCAAGAACCATGTCACCTACTCCCACGCCCCAACAACGCACCTCCCCCACCCCCACGCCCCCGCAATGCTTCTTCCTGACCCCCACGCCCCCGCAATGCTCCTCCCCAACCCTCACCCCCCAGCAATGATCCTACCCCACCCCCACGCTTTGTTCTCCTCGTTCTCCTTCTCCTCTCATCCTCTCATCCTGTTCCTTCTCCTTATCACACACCCACACCCACTTCCTAAACCCTCACCCACGCCCACGCCCACAGACCGTTTCATCTCTATATACACGCCCTTATCCCTCTTCACCCAGTTCACCCACACACACACACCCACACCTCGCTCCCCTGCCCACTCCCCTCTCCCCCGATCACACGCCCACTCCTCTCTCACGCCCTCACCCCTCTGCCCCACCCAAATCCCCGAGCCTTCCTTTTCCCTCAAGAAAACGTATTATTATTGTCAAACAAGTAGAGAGGTTTAAGTGGCAGACTCTTATGATCGATGGAGAATCAGAGCAATATGATTTTTGTGTCTTTTCGCTTTCTACAATATGCTAGAAACTAGACAAATCTATAATAATTGATACTTTTCATAGTAGTAGTAGTAGTAGTAGTAGTAGTAGTAATGTATTTTTTTTTCCAGTCACTACTACTACTACTACTACCACCACCAACATCGACACTATCACTATTATCATCACTATTACTTCTCCACCCTTTGATTAACAACGCGTATCGACACGAAGATTCAATAAACAACGCGGGGCCAGAAATCAGTGTCTCCCTCAGAGGCTGTGTAAATCTTACTCTGGAACCACGCCAAACGTCTCCAAAACCCCCTCCTCCTCCTCCTCTTCTTCCTCCTCCTTCTCCTCCTTTTCTTCTTCCTCCTCCTCCTCCTCCTCTCCCTTTCCTTCCTCTTCTTCTTCCTCTTCTTCTTCTTCTTCTTCTTCTTCTTCTACTTCTTCTTCTTCGTCCTCTACATCTTCATTCCAGTTCTCTTGTTCTGCATCGTCAATTCGAGTCAATTAAATCATCATTGTCAACAGCCTCATTCCCCCTCTTCTCCTCTTGCTACTCTTCTTTTTTATTATTTTTTTGCCTTATACAGTGTGACCTTGTTCTCCTTTTCGTTTTCCTTTCCTCTTCCCCCTCCTCTTCCTACTTTTCTTGTTCTTTTTTTTCCTTTTCTTTCTCCTCTCATTCCTTTACCTTCTGCTTCTCCTCATCCTCTTTCTCTTCTCGTGTTTCCTCCTCCTCAACGCTTCTACTCCTCCTCCTCCTCCTTCACCTCCTCCTCCTCCTCATCTTCCTCCTCCATCATCTTCATCCCAAATCTCCTATGCCGTCACCACCTCCACAATCTCTCCTCCTCCTTCTCCTCCTCCCATTCCCCCTCCCACCCTCCTCCTCCTCCTCCTCCTCCTCGGCACAACAGATCGATGGGTTCCTGATGGATCATTATACTCACACACGACCCGACGCCCTCAATCAGCAGCCAACACACCGACATATGTTACCTCCCTGTCTCCCTCGCTTTACGTCTCCCTCCTCTCCCTCTCCCTCTTTAACTCTGAACTCTCCCACTCTCCCTCTCTCTGCTTCTGTTATCCTCTCCCTACTCTCCGCTGCTTCCCTAATCTCCCTTACTGAATGATTCCCTTACAGTCTTCTTCAATAAATTACTTTCTTCCTTGACAGTTATTTTTATTTCTCCCTCTTTATTTCCTTTAACTTACTCCCCATGTACTCCTCCGTCCCTTAGTAGAAGTAGTAGTAGTAGTAGTAGTAGTAGTAGTAGTAGTAGTAGTAGTAGTAGAAGTAGTAGTAGTAGTAGAATTTGTGTTGATTTTACCTACTACTCTTTTTCTTTTCTTTTTATTCTTCCTTCTTTTCTTCCTCCTCTTCATCTTCCTTCGTATTTCCCCCTCGTGTTCTTCCTCACTTCTTTTCCACACTTTCAAATCCACTTTCATCCACCACTGTCGTCCCGCTTTTCTTCCTCCTCCTCCTCCTCCTCCTCCTCTCTTACCCACATTCCTCCCCCTTCCTTCCTTCCCCCATCCATCAGTTCATCATCACTCTTGTCTGGTTCCCTCCATCACTGTTATCACCTTCCTTTCCTCCTTTATTCTTCGTCTTCCTTCTCAACTTTTTAACCTCCACCTCATTCATTCTCTCCAAATCTCCTTCTTTTTCTCTCCATCTCTCTTTACATCCTCCTCCACTTCATGGTTATTATTCCCTCAAGTTTCTTCTTTCTCCTCCTCCTCCTCCTCTTCCTCATCCGTCTTCTCCTTCTCCTGCTTTTCTTAACTAATACTCACGGGCCTCCTCCCTCCTCTTTCATCCCTTCCTCCCTCCATTCCTCCTCCTCCTCCTCCTCCATCACCTCCACACCGTAAACTTACCGCAGCTGTTGCCGAGAAAATATATGAATGTATTAATTATTCAGAGGAAACGTAATTCTTGCTCGAGTTGGAGAGAGAGAGAGAGAGAGAGAGAGAGAGAGAGAGAGAGAGAGAGAGAGAGAGAGAGAGAGAGAGAGAGAGAGAGAGAGAGAGAGAGAGAGAGAGAGAGAAAGGTACTGAAATATGACAGCAAACATCCGTAGACTTAATACTCAATCGAAAACAAAAACTTATCAGATCTGCGATTATTACTGTTAATTAAGGAAGCGACGAGACAGACAGAGAGAGATAGAGAGAGAGAGAGAGAGAGAGAGAGAGAGAGAGAGAGAGAGAGAGAGAGAGAGAGAGAGAGAGAGAGATGAGGAAGAGAGAAACTTACGCCTTGTCTAATAAAACTTTAAATGAATGAGAATTTGCATTTCAGTTACACCTCGAATCGTGGCGGCGGTGAGAGAGAGAAAGTGAGAAAGAAAGAAAGAAAAAAGTGTGTGTGTGTGTGTGTGTGTGTGTGTGTGTGTGTGTGAGAGAGAGAGAGAGAGAGAGAAGTACAATGCTAACTTGAGGAAGAATGACAGACCGACACTCTCTCTCTCTCTCTCTCAGCTACAGGATTACGCCGCCCTTCAGTCTAGCAATCAAAACTTCGAGGTGAAAAGTAGACTTAGGCTTCTGCATGAGGATCAGGAGGAGGAGGAGGAGGAGGAGGAGGAGGAGGAGGAGGAGGAGGAGGAGGAGGCTGCAACTTCTTCAGGGATAAAAGGATATTCATGGAGACACACGCCCTTTGAAAGATAAACACAACTATCCTTCCTCCTTTTCCCTCCATCTTTCTCTTTTTCATTCCTCCTTTTTTCTTCCATCACTCTCTCTCTATCTCTTCTCCCCTTCCTTCCTTTATTCACTTATTCATTCACAAACTTCTTCCACTTTTTCCCTCCAACTTTCTCTTTCTCCTCCCTTCCTTTCCTACCATTTTTTTTCTTCCTTCTTTCCTTCCTTCCTTAATTCATTCATTCATATACTTATTCACACATATGCTCCTTCCTCCTTCCTTCTCCCTTTCCCTTCCTCTCTATTCCTCCATCTTGCTCTCCTTCCTCCCTTTCTTCCTGTATTATCTTACCCATACACTCCTTCCTAGTGAGTTTCTTTCTTCTTTCTCATTCTTTATCAGCCTTACAGTTTTCCCCTTTGTCAGCTCCTTCCTACCTTTCTTTCTTCCTTCCATCCTTCCTTCCTTCCTTCCTTCCTTTTCTCGTCAAGGCCTGGTCTCTTTATTTTTCTCCCTCTCCTATAGTCAGCATTTCTTTCCCCCTTTATCTCTTTTTTTTTCGTTCTCTTCATGGGGCGTTTTCCTTCCTTTTACACTCCCATTCTCCTTCAGCGTCAACCCTTCCGGCACCCTCATGTTCCCTCGCCTTCTTCTTCCTCTTCTTCCTCCTCCTCCATTCACCATCTACACAGTTTCCATCATCACCATTTCCTTCGCCATGGCCTAACAACAACCATACCATTTCCTCCCTTCCTCTTTTTTTTTTTTGGCATACTTTCTTTATCTTTTTCTTTACCTTTACTTTATTATGCTCTGAACTGGACCTTTTCACTGTCCCTTTAACTTCATCATCATCTCTTTCTTTTCTTCTCCATACTAACTTCTTTATCTCCTTCTTCAACATCATATTTTCGTCGTCAGTTCAATATTTATCCTTATTCTTCAATCTTCTTCCTTTTAACCTCATTTCCTTACTATATACCAGCATTACTTTCTCTCTCTCTCTCTCTCTCTCTCTCTCTCCCTCTCTCTCTCTCTCAGGTGAGCCACGAGGAGGAGCCACCTGCCGGAGTGACATGACGTGGCTCTCGCATACAATTAACAGCATGCACTCGGAGGACAATTTAGCCGCCCCGCCGCCCCTCCGCCTCGCCCTCGTCCTCGTCGCCTCTCTCAGCGGTGGCGGCCGTGAGTGAGTTAGTGTAAATTGAAGCGTGGCCGAGCATGAGCTGCGGCCCGCGTTTAGTCCAGCCGTAAAGTGCTATAGTGTAAGACAGACTCACTCTTGGTCATTGTATATTTCTATTTTCCTCCTCTCTCTCTTTCTCGCTGTCTCCTTCGTTTTCTTCCCCTTCCTCCTCCTCCTCCTCCTCCTCCTCGTTTGCCTCTCTCTCCTCACGAGCGGAAGCAACAACACATCGAGCGCCGGGAATCTACATAACCACCGCAGACTTCTTCCCGCGGCTGTCACGAGGCTTGGATCCGACCGCAGTTCCTCCACTCGCGGCGAACGGAAGCTAAACGCAGCGCCTTCGGACGGCAAGACTCGCTCGCTTCCTCGTTATCATAAGTACATTTGTCACTTACTCGGCGTTATGCAAATCTGACTTGACACCGCTCTCAGTCCTGCGCAGGGAGCCACGGAGGAATGGGGGGGGGGGGGGAAAGAGGGAGGACCAAGGGTGCTTCTTCGTGCCTCTTCGTGCATGCTTCAGGCTGGTGCTGCAATTTTTCTTATATTCCTCGGTGCTGCTGTGATGAATTATCTCTGTCTTCTGAGGCGGCGCTGCGTCCGAGGGAGGTCAGCAGAAAGGAAGGCTTTGTGTCCAGCATGCAGGTCGAGAGACGCTGCAGAGGCTGAGTCAAGCTGAGGTACTGCTGGTGTCCGTGCGTCTGACTATCTGAGGCCCTTTGTTGGCAAGATTCAAAGTGTCGTCTTTTACTGGTATGAACAGCAAGTGACTGTGTACATAATTATTTTATGACACGTCAGCGTAATGTTCTATTAGTTAAAGGGAATCTTTTATATTTACTTTCTGTATATATGACTTTCTCATCAATTTTATGTTTGAGGATTTTATTTCGAAAAGATTCGGAATATTCAATGTAAACGTGATTTTTTTTCCCACAATTCCCTAAACATTAAAATTTTAAATTCCTTCCCTTCAAAGTGGCTTAGAGCGACGAAACGCCATTCCATTTTTACGCGAGACTGTCAGCGACGCTCAGGTGGGATGAAATTTCCGAACAATCCAGTATCGTAACATTGTGGCGGCCGCTGCCACGCCGCGCCGCCGCCCGCGCCTTTGTCGCCCGGCCGCCCAGCACGCCTGATCGCCTCCTGCCCTTAGATCCCGCCGCGCCCTGCATAATGCGCACGTCTTTTAATCGGGCGACAGCACAGCCGGGGGCGCTCCCCCCCACACCCCCAGCAGCACCGCCCCCCGAGGCTCAACGGAACCAGAGTTCAAAAACGAATATTAGCATCGAAATTGAAGGAAAACAGACGCCATCCTGCAATCCAATTTCAACTTTGTATCAGTAAAATGTTGCTGAATTGTCGATTTTGCGAATCATTGAGGAGCTGTAGCTGGCGCGGCCGATGACAGCTCTTCGCGGTGCCGGGGAAGGCTCGGTCCCGGCACTACTACGTGGACACCCATTCTTTCATCCCGCTCTCTCGCCTTCCCCGAGGTCTGGCACCGACGCCAACGACACAGAGAGGGCCGTAAACAGGGGTTCGTCCCACACATAAAAATGGAAAACCCCATGACTGGCCGCGCCGGGACACGACGCGTCTGCCAGAAACCAAGAAGCCGAGACCTCGAGGCTCGTAAACCGCTTCCGCTGCTGCTCCCCGTCCGTCATTATTTATCGAGGACCGTGACGAGGGCGGCCGCGGCGGGCATCAATAACCAGAGTGTGGGCGGCGGACGGGTGGATGGGTGAGCTTGTAGATAGGAGGATGGGCGGGGTGATGGGGCTTAGATGGATTGAAGAATGGAAGATGAGTGAGTGAGGATGAAAGATGGATGGGGGAGTGAAGGTTGAGGGGTAGATGAGCCGAAAGGAGGTCAAGGAATGGTAATGAGGGCAAGGGGGGGAGGGGGGACAGTAGAAGGGAAGTTGAGGAGTCCGTGAAGAGAAGGGGGATGAAGGAAAGAGGATGGGTGAAAAGGATGAGCGAAGAAGCATGCGTGTGATGAGGGTAGGGTTGGGAGTAGATGGATAAACGAGGAATACGTGTAGAGAAGGGGGATGAAGGTGGGAGGGTGGGTGATAAGGGTGGGTGAAAACGAATGAGCGAGTGGGCGGGGGCAAGGAGCGGGCGTGCGGTCAAACAATATCCTGCGACCCCCCACCCACTTCCCTTGACCGCTGCTATATCCGGCCGCCATGGACACGCATCCCCTCTCCTCTCTTCCCTCCTCCACCTCCACCTCGTCCACTTCCCAATTTGTCTCCCTTCTAACCTCCTTCCACCTCCACATACCACCCGTTCTCTCTCTCTCTCTCTCTCTCTCTCTCTCTCTCTCCCCTTAACCTTCTATCCGACTTCCCTTTCCTTCATAGAACAATCTCCACCCTCCCTTCACTCATCTCCTGTCCTTCCTCCATCCCTTAGATCCTTCCACCCACCCATTCACGCCACCATTATTACCTTCCACTTTTATCTTCCACTTTCTGCCCCATCCGTTACTCCTTCCCTCCATCACTTACACCACTTCCTCCACCCACCAATAATAATAATAATAATAATAATAATAATAATAATAATAATAATAATAATAATAATAATAATAATAATAATAATAATAATAATAATAATAATAATAATAATAATAGGTTTATTAAAGTATGGCAGCAGTTAGGCTGAAAATATGCAAATTAGAAATACAATAAACTATAATACTAAATAGGCTACACTAGAGGGGGTGTTTATGTTGTTGTTGTTGTTGGTGGTGGTGGTGGTGGTGATTTTGGTAGTGGGAGACAAGGAAACCGTCAACAGTACATTATATATCAGCGTGGCTACAATACGCATCAACACCCCAATCAGATCCCCCACGCCCTAACACCACCATCAGCACCACCGTCAGCACCATCACCACCCAAGAGACCAGATTCCAGGGTCTTGGTGGTGCTTCAATGTGGTGGTTGCGGCGGCTTGGGTGGGAGAGTGAGAAAGAAGGAAAGGAAAGGGTGGGATAGGAGACGGCGGGAGAGGAGAAGGTGGGAGGGGAGAAGTGGGAGAAGCCTTGTATAAGCTTCTTGGGGGCGCCCTCGGGACACATCCAAGCCCCCTGTCCCCCACCCCCCTCCCACCCCCCACCCCACCCCCCCTTCACCAAAACACGCTCAGCCTCCAAGTAAGACTAAAGACTAACACTGACAAGAATACAGTCAAACACACGTTGGAGGAAAAGGAAGACATTAGACAGGGAAAAAGAAGAAGGGAGACAGACACAGACAAACACACAGATTCATAGACAGACGTGCAGACAGACAGACAGACAAGCAAACAAACCGACAGGACGATATGCAGATACAGATTAACTGCCAGAAAAAAAGACAAACACGCAGGAACAGAGAAACAGACAGGCAGGCAGATAGATTTGTAAACAAGCTCCACATCTTTCCTCTCTTTTCCACCAAAAAGAATACTGTGTGAAAAGAACTAAAAACAAAAAACGTAAAAATAAAAGCAAACTAAAAGAATAAGAAAAAACAACAACAGGAAAGCCGCTCACGAAACATTCACCCATTTTCCACACACACACACACACACACACACACACACACACACACACACACACACACACACTGACAAACACAACAGCCACCAATACCATCAGCAAAATGAACAACTGACAAACAAACGACAGCCCAAAAACAATAGACGAGACAACTCTAAAAGCCAGCGAAAGTGTGAGTGAGCGAGGGAGCGGACGAGTCGGTGAGCCAGGGAGTGAGTGAGGGAGTGAGTGAGGGAGGGAGAGAGAAAAAGCGAGTGAGTGAAAGATTGAGTAGGTGAGCCAGGAAGTGAGTGAAAGTGAGTGAGTGAGTAAATGTGTGAGTGACATGGTAAAACAATGAGTAAGTAATTAAAGGAGAAGAAAATGAATGAATGAATAAATAAAAGAATGAGTTAGTAAGAAAAGGCAGAGACAACAAGTCGCTACGTTGATGAGTGAGAGTTGAGCGAGTGAATGAGTGAATAATTGAGTGAATGAGAAAGTGAGTGTGTGAGTAGGTCAAAATGAGAGAGAGAGAGAGAGAGAGAGAGAGAGAGAGAGAGAGAGAGAGAGAGAGAGAGAGAGAGAGAGAGAGAGAGAGAGAGAGAGAGAGAGAGAGAGAGAGAGAGAGAGAGAGAGAGAAGGGGGGGGGGGGGGAAATAAGAGCGGTGAATCACACATCTTAACATTAATAATTTAGACAGTCGAGAGGCTTCAGCGAGGCAAGGAAGAGTAGAGTTCCCTGTAGAGTTAGTATAAGCAGGAGGAGGAGGAGGAGGAGGAGGATGTGGAGCAGGCGAAGGAGACGGAGGAGAGGGACGAGGAGGCAGACGAGGAGGAAGAGAAGGATTAGAAAGAGAGTGAATTAGGAAATATATGTCAAAATGAGCAAGAACACATGTAATAAAGAAATAGCTAAAAATACAATTGAGATGAACGAAGAAATTACAAAAAAAGGCATGATAGAAGTGAACGGAAAACAAGAAAAACAAATAAACAAAAACAAAACACATGAAAGAAGAAAGAGAAAGTGGTAACGGAAAAGAAAATAATAAGTAAGAAGGAGTAGGTAGAAGAAAGAGGAGTAGCAGGAGGAGGAGAATAAAAAGGCGGCGCGTTAGACATACAGGAAGCCAAAGTGGAAACTGATGCGTTGGTTGAGTGGGTGAATGGAGGTGCAGGGAACGCGTGGGGTGAGGACGGAGTGTGTATCATTCAATAAGGAGGATGAATGGTACAGGTGGTGGTGGTGGTGGTTATGTATAGTACAGGTGATGATGAGGGTGATGTTGGTGGTATTGGGTATGTATGGTGATGGTGGTGGTGCTGGTGGTACGTAAAATAGTAGTAATAGGAGTGGAAGTAGTAGTAGTAGTAGCAGTAGTAGTAGTAGTAGTAGCAGTAGTAGTAGTAATGTTTGCAATCATCATCAAGCCTAACACACACACACACACACACACACACACACACACAACCACATACAGGGAGGGGGCAAGAAGCGGGGATGTGGGGCATGCCAGTCACAAAATCAGCAGAAATTAATATGTGAATAAATACACAGAAGAGAAAACAAAATTACTGGACACGCTCCATTAGTTTAAGACTTTAAGCACTTAATCCCGACCACCATTTTCGTTTTCCAAAATTACGACGGTCGGCGTATCAAATATATGAATATTGCCCAACTGTTTGAGCGTGTGTGTGTGTGTGTGTGTGTGTGTGTGTGTGTGTGTGTGTGTGTGTGTGTGTGTGTGTGTGTGTGTAAGGCTTCGTGATGGTTTATTAAATGCAATGTCTTATTTTCGTCCGATATGATTTACACACACACAAAAAAAAGATCCTGTGTTATTTAGGAGCCAATATGCTGTAAGGTTTATCTGTTTATATCACGAGAAATCTTTTAAAGCATGAAACATACAATTATTAACATTTATTTTACTTCTACTTACTTTCTATAAACACCTAAGTTGTTACTGCCAATAATATATAATTTTCCAATCTGAAAAAAAAAAAAATCATATTTGTACACAATGAATTATGGCATTAAGTTTTCAACACCAGCAGATTTCAAGGTAACAAAAAAATATTTACGTATTATTTAAACTGCCGTTCCTTTGCCTGGATTTTTCAAGCATTTAAACAACGAAAAGACCACCGTGACAATTAAATATTTAAACCCGACTATTAAATATGGACAGGCAGGCGAGCACAGACCCATTCACACACAAAAGGTTCCAGAGCCTTCGAGCTCCCACTAACTTTGACCTTTACATTTCAGCCCGGAATCGTGCCAAATCTATTCTCTGACTTACCAAAACTTCTTTTATTAATAGAAAATGTCAACACCTTGCTTCCTCTAATTCTTCCCGTGACTTCTGGCATCTAGTCAAAAATATCTCCTCCAATTTCACTTCTTCATCTTTCCCTCCTCTCCTTAACCCTGACGGCAGCACTGCCGTCTCATCTGTCTCAAAGGCTGAACTCTTCGCTCAAACTTTCTGAAAAAAACTCCACCCTGGACGATTCTGGGCATATTCCTCCTACTCATCCCCCCTCTGACTCCTTTATGCCTGTTATTAAGATTCTTCCAAATGATGTTTTCTATGCCCTCTCTGGCCTCAACTCTCAGAAGGCTTATGGACCTGATGGAGTGCCTCCTATTGTCCTTAAAAATCGTGCTTATGTGCTGACACCCTGCCTAGTCAAACTCTTTCGTCTCTGCCTATCAACATCTATCTTTCCTCCCTGCTGGAAGTATGCCTTTGTACAGCCTGTGCCTAAGAAGGGTGACCGTTCCAATCCCTCAAACTACCGCCCTAAAGCTTTACTTTCCTGTCTATCTAAAGCTTTTGAATCAATCCTTAACCGGAAGATTCAAAAGCACCTTTCCACTTCTAACCTTTATCTGATCGCCAGTATGGATTCCGCAAGGGGCGTTCTACTGGCGATCTTCTTGCTCTCTTAACTGACTCTTGGTCATCTTAGCCGTTTCGGTGAGACTTTCTGTTGCGCTAGACATATCGAAAGCCTTCGATAGAATCTGGCACCAGTCTTTGCTTTCTAAACTGCCCTCTTTCGGATTCTATCCCTCTCTCTGTTCCTTTATCTCCAGTTTCCTTTCCGGCCGTTCTATCTCTGCGGTGCTAGACGGTCACTGCTCTTCCCCTAAACCTATCAACAGTGGCGTTCCACAGGGCTCTGTCCTATCACCCACTCTCTTCCTGTTATTCATCAATGATCTTCTTTCCATAACAAACTGTCCTGTCCACTCATACGCCGACGACTCCACTCTGCATTATTCAACTTCTTTCAGTAGAAGACCATCCCAACTGGAAGTACACGACTCCAGACAGGGGGCTGCAAAACGCTTAACCTCAGACCTTGCTATCATTTCCGATTGGGGCAGAAGGAACCTTGTGTCCTTCAATGCCTCAAAAACTCAATTTCTCCACCTATCAACTCGACACAATCTTCCAAACACCTATCCCCTATTCTTCGACAACACTCAGCTGGCACCTTCTTCAACACTAAACATCCTCGGTCTATCCTTAACTCAAAATCTCAACTGGAAACTTCATATCTCCTCTCTTGCTAAATCAGCTTCCTCGAGGTTGGGCGTTCTGTATCGTCTCCGCCAGTTCTTCTCCCCCGCGCAGTTGCTATCCATATACAGGGGCCTTGTCCGCCCTCGTATAGAGTATGAGTCTCACGTGTGGCGGGGCTCCACTTACACAGCTCTTCTGGACAGAGTGGAGTCTAAGGCTCTTCGTCTCATTAGCTCTCCTCCTCCTACGGAAAGCCTTCTACCTCTTAAATTCCTCCGCGATGTTGCCTCTATTTCTATCTTCTATCGATATTTCCACGCTGACTGCTCTTCTGAACTTGCTAACTGCATGCCTCCCCCCCCGCGGCCCCGCTGCACACGACTTTCTACTCATGCTCATCCCTACACTGTCCAAACCCCTTATGCAAGAGTTAACCAGCATCTTCACTCTTTCATCCCTCACGCTGGTAAACTCTGGAACAATCTTCCTTCATCTGTATTTCCTCCTGCCTACGACTTGAACTCTTTCAAGAGGAGGGTATCAGGACACCTCTCCTCCCGAAATTGATCTTTCTTTCGGCCACCTCTTTTAATTCTTTTTTGGGAGCAGCGAGTAGCGGGCTTTTTTTTATTATTGTTTTTTTGTGTGCCCTTGAGCTGCCTCCTTTGTTGTAAAACACACACACACACACACACACACACACACACACACACACACACACACACACACACACACAACCATGCCATGAATCTGTTCCTTTATATTTTTTGCATGCTCTATTTCAAACTTTTGTATTATGTACGACCTACCGTTGTTGTTTTTCTCTTCAAACATTTTTCGTTCGTAAAAATGAAATAACGTACATCCATATCGCATGTTGCCGCAAGAAAACAAGAAAAACGCTATTCTTAATACAGAGAGGGAAAAATGCAGTAGAAAAGAGAAGAGAAAGACAGTAAGAGGATTATTGGAGTAAGAGGAGGAGGGGGAGGAGGAGGAGAATGAGAGGAAAATGAAGGCTCTAGAGATGAAAATTAAAACGGGAAGAAGCGAATTCAGACAAGAAATGAGAGAGAGAGAGAGAGAGAGAGAGAGAGAGAGAGAGAGAGAGAGAGAGAGAGAGAGAGAGAGAGAGAGAGAGAGAGAGAGAGAGAGAGAGAGAGAGAGAGAGAGAGAGAGAGAGAGAGAGAAGGAAGAGGAGACTTTAGAGGTGGAGAGCAAAGAGGAACCAAAAGGAAGAGCAGTAATAAAAGGGAAAAGGAGGACGAACCAAAAAAAATATGAAGAAAGTAGCAAAGAAAGAAAAAGATGCGTGTGAAGAAGTACGAAGAAAGGCGAACTAAAAAATAAAGTTGAAGAGAAACAAACAAAAAAAAAAAAAAAGGCCTGAATGTGGTACTTAATGAACTTCAAAATGATCCCAATCCTGCAAAATTCTTATCACCATCAATTAAAGACGTTCATTACAACACATCATTAGCTTCAACACGTTTAGAATTTCCCTTATTGCAAAACAGAAAACAGTATCAATTTACAGTTACTTAATATCACAAACTACACAAACCTATATTCAAAACATCCTTCGCGATATAATTAAAAGAAAAACTTAGTCCTCATCCTCTTTCAGTAATCCAATGTCAACAGTAAACACCATTATTGGGACTTAACTTCCAGGGCTGCCGAGGCAAATACTTCACGGCGCTAATACATGACCTCGGGAGTGAAGGTTTTGAGTTGGCAAAGACTGTGGTTGCTGCGGCTTTCCTTTCCTTGCCTTCCCTTGTAAATAAATTTTACTGAGTAAAATCCTACTTCTTCACATTATCGTAATTATTCTTTTCTTCAATAATCTGCTTTCTTACATCCTCTTCCTCATCTTTTTTTCTTCCTTCTATTTTTTTTTTACTTTATCTTTTTTATCTTTTTCTTGTTTTGTTTTCTTCCTCTTCTTCTTCTTCTTGTTTTTGTTCATCTTCTTCTTTTTCCTCTTCGTCTTCTTCTTCTTCTTCTTCTTCTTCTTCTTCTTCTTCTTCATCTTCTTCTCCTCCTTCTTCCTCTTCCTCCTACTCCTCCGCTCTGAAGCCTCTGAGTGGGGCTTTATTAACTGGTTAGTGGCCAAGAGCAAGCAACGATGACTCTCTCTCTCTCTCTCTCTCTCTCTCTCTCTCTCTCTCTCTCTCTCAAACCCAGTCACTAGTTTCTGTTGCAGTTTTTTTTTTTTTTTTTTTTCATTATCATCATATTTATTATCATCAGGGGCCAAAAGAGCTGTTGGAGCAGGCAGTACAGGCCCTTTGGCCTCTTGCAGTTCTTATGTTCTTATGTTCTTATGTGTCATCGTCATTACTTTCCTTCATCGTCGTCTTCGTTTGCATATAGTTTAATGTAGTCGCAGTTTGCATTACATTGTTCATCACAGTCCTCGTATTTGAGCCTTAATCGCCTTTTCCTCATCGTCACTGCAGTCGTTGTCGTCCTTGCAAAAGATGTAGTCGTCGTAGTCCTAAAAGTCGTCATCGGATGTGTCGTCGTCATTGTACGTAGTCGCTATCATTAAAGTTCTCCTGGTCGCATCTTTAGTGAGGTGGAGATTAGGTTAAGTTTGGTAAGGTTAGGTTAGTCACCGTAGTCGTCGTGGTCGTCTTCTAGTGGACATTGTTGTTTTCGTGTTCGTTCGTTCTTCGGGTCACATCGCCTTTAGTGTGGAGGAGGTGAGGAAGGCGAACAAAGGTGTGCACAGGTGGTCGTCACAGGTGAAGGGAAGAACTAATAACAGGTGACGGGTGTTGGGCTGAAGGAGACGACCGTATTTCCTCTTTCCTCCTCCCTCTCCAATCCTCATTTTTCTTCTCTTCTTCCTCCTCTTCTTCCTCCTCATTTTCCTTCTCTTCTTACTCCTCTTTTTCTCCCTCCTCTTCTTTCTCCTCTTCCTCCTCCTTCACTTCCTCTTCCTAATTCTCATTCTGCGCGTTAGTTTTCTAGCTCCTTCTTTTCTTCATTCTTATTCTTCGTTTTCGTCCTCGTCTTTCTTTTCTTCCTAAACTTGGCCTTTGTCTTTTCTCTCTCCTTCATTCTTTTAGCTCCTTTAGGTATTTTTCCTCCTCAGTGTCCCTATTCTTCCTGTATTTTTTTCGCCGTCCATTCTTTTGATTTCTTCGCCTCTTCTCTTTTTTTCTGTCATTCATTCATTTTTAGTTTGTTTTCTTTTAAGTTTCTTTCCGCGGTTTTCACTTTTTCTTTGCTATTTCCTGCTTTCGCTGTTTCTTTTATCATGTCTATTTTTTTTTTCCTTTTCGTTCTTCTCTTGTTTCTTTCTACCCAAATCACTCGAATACCTTTTCTTAATTCTCAAGTGTTTTTTTGATGCCTTCAACTATATTTCATCTGACAACTTTTCATTTCCTCTCCTCCTCCTCCTCCTCCTCTTCCTTCACAAGCCATCAGCCAACCTTCAAGTACCTTAGCATTTCTTATTGACTCCTTCCCTAACGACCAACACTCTTCCCCTCTCCTCTTTCCTCCGCTACAACTTACTAGGTTTTCTTTCTTCTGTCTTCATTCGTTTCTCCTTCCTTCCCCTTATCCCTTCTTCTTCCCATCTCAGTCATCTCAGTCAGTATCATATCGTTTCGTACTCACTCTTTACCTAACGACCTACACTCTTCCCATCTCCTCTTTCCTCCGCTACAACATACTAGGCTTTCTTTTTTCTGTCTTCATTCGTTTCTCCTTCTTACCCTAATCCCTTCTTCTCCCCATCTCGGTTATGCTTCCACCTACGTTCTATCGAAAAAATAAATCTTACTCTTCCTTCTGCGCCGTTTCAGTTTCATCGTCCCTCTGCCTCCACTTTCACTTTTGTCCTTCATCTGTCATGCGCAGTTCTCCTTACACTTCCTCAAAACAATGTTCCTCATATTCTGGACAGCCTGCTTCAATCATTCTCTTTCATCACTCAGTTTTCACTCGTCCATCCTTCCGCCTTTCACTCCCTGTCTTCCCTAAATCCTACTCTTGATCTCTCCTCTCTACACCTTCAATCCTTTTCTCCTATGTTCCTCCGTTCACTGTCTCACCTCCATCATATATACTAGTGGTTGCGCAGGGCTGATGGTCTTTACTCATCCACTCATCCACGCAACCATCCCGCTATATAACCATCCACTGACACTAACACACCTACTAGACAACCAACTCCCTTATCTACCTATTTACCTAACCTATTACCCACAAACCTATCCACCTACTTCACCATTCATGCCTTGTCCTTACACATCCCCTGACCCACCTAGTAAGGAACCCACTAATCCACTATATTTATGCAGCCATTGTAGACTCATTCACCCACCTCCTCCCTTCACTCATCCACCCAGTCAGAAGCTTACTCGCTCATCCATCACATCCGCACAGTCATTCTAGTATCCCCCACTCGCTTGTCCTCATCCGGTCGTCAGGCAGCAAAAGATAGAGAGAGGAAGAACAGGAAAAAAGGAGGAATAGTGGAATGTTCGTTTTTCATTCAATAATATCTCGACAATTTAGGTCCAGTGAGGGCTATTCTTTTAACCCTCGCTTGATATCTTTTTCTTGTTTTCCCTCGTACATTCACGCTTTGTCCAGCCGGCGCAGTGGTCAAGGGCGTGACTTTGGGTGTATTTGGTCGTGAGTAGGAAGTAGCGCTCATCAGTAAGGGTAATCCTAGCAAAACAATCCACATTAACTGAAGAACAAATGGCAAAATAATATTCAGATCTTCATTTATTTGTAAAAATATAGATGTATGTGTTTTAAAATCCACTTTTTTTCCATTTATTTTATGATCTCTAAAAATGATTAAATATGAATGAAAATGGTGAAAAGAGAAGAGCATTGGGAGTTTATTTGATTAAAACTATTTTTTCAACTGCTAATAGATACATAAAACAAATTATTATTATTATTATTATTATTATTATTATTATTATTATTATTATTATTAACCATGATAATAACGTTAGTAGTAGTAGTGGTAGTAGTAGTAGTAGCAGTAGTAGTAGTAATAGTAGTAGTAGAGTAGTAGTAGTAGTAGTAGTAGTAGTAGTAGTAGTAGTAGTAGTAGTAGTAGTAGTAGTAGTAGTAGTAGTAGTAGTAGTAGTAGTAGTAGTAGTAATAATAATAATAATAATAATAATAATAATAATAATAATAATAATAATAATAATAATAATAATAATAATAATAATAATAATAATAATAATAATAATAATAATAATAATAATAATAATAATAATAATAATAATAATAATAATAATAATAATAATAATAATAATAATAATAATAATAATAATAATAATAATTTTGAACATAAACCTGAATTCGCACCAAAGAAAGTTAATTAAGTCGAGATTTCCGTCAACCATTTCCTGTGTGTGTGTGTGTGTGTGTGTGTGTGTGTGTGTGTTTAATAAAGAAGCAAGCGAGTAAGAACGTTTTTCACCTCCAGGCTATTAATTATCCCTCCACTTGAGAGCATTTACACTAATGAATAAAAAAAAAAATAAAACCTACAAAAAGCCCTAATGTATTTTCTTTGTTTTTCCATTCCTTTCCTCTCCGCCCATGACTCACGGCGGGTCAGGACAAGGAGCGTGAAGGCTTATAATTATCCTGCCTCATCACAGCGTTATTCCTCTTGCTAACTCCTTCCGACGTCGAGCTATTTCTTTATACTCTCTTCCTTACTCCGCTTTCTTGCTATCATTCTCTTCTTCTTCCTGGTCTGGGTTTTGTGTGTGTGTGTGTGTGTGTGTGTGTGTGTGAAATTTCATGTACCACTCGCACGAAGGTAATGAAGAACAAGCTAATTATGATGATGATGGCGATGAAGAGGAGGAGGAAGAGGAAGAAAAAGAGGAAGAAGGTCGTTATGATGAAAGAACAAGAACAATTAAGAACAAGAACAAGAATAAGAAGAAACAAAAAAAATCAAGAACTAGAAAAACAAAAACAAGAATAAAATGAACAAAAAAACAAAAGAAAAAGAACAAAAAGAATAAATAAGCGCAACAATAAGAACAACAAAAACAAGATAACAACTGATAAAGCCTCTTACACAACTATAACCTTTTACTTTTTATCGCTACCATCACTACCAACACCATCACAGTTACCACCAGCAAAAAACATAAAAAACTTTCTAATAACCACATCAAGACACAAGAAACTGCGGAAGATGCGAACGCGCTCCCAGTCACAGAGAACACGCCGGGGTCCCGAAGTTAAGCACAGTTAGGGACAGTCTTCGCAAGCAGCTGTTCGCGGCGTAATTTCCCCGCGGTGTTGAGGCGAGGACGTGGCGAGGGTAGCAATGAGGGGCGGCGGCCACGTGTTGTCCGCTCCCCTTCCTATCCCACGCCGCCAGTAAGCCAGATAGATAGGCAAATAAACAACCAGACACACAGAGTAAACAGCCAAACAAAAAAAAATGCGGACAGACCGGCAAACATACTACCAGACGGACAGACACTCGAATATGCATACAGCCAGCCAGACCAAAAGACAAAGGAACAGTCATCCAGCCAGACACAGAAATAAAAATACAGTTAGACAATAAGAATGACACCAAACCAGACTATCAGATATAGGCTGCCTTACAAACACCGGCACACCAGGCAGTCAATAGATAGGATGACAGATGTAGAGGCAGACGAACAAGAGGACATATGGAGAGTGAGAGCCAGAGAGATAAAGAGATAGACTAACAAACATACGTACATAGATAAATACATAGAGAAAATAAATATATATAAAGCACAAGAACAAGAACAACACCTATCAGATCACAAGCTACACTCCATCACTTACGAAATCACAAACGTCACTCTATTCAGAAAACAAAACAAAAAAAATATTCAGTCAGAAACAATTACGAAAGGCCGCCAAAAGAGCCGCGTCGAGCCGCCGGTTGAGTGGAAATTCTGACACCAGTGACCCAGAGGTTACTTTTATTTCGTGTTCTGATTTCCCACGCTCGACGATTTGGGCCATGAAGAGTGAGACAAGGTGTGTGTGTGGGTGCGTGTGTGTGTGTGTGTGTGTGTGTGGGTGGGTGTGTAGGAATAAGTGAATATGTGAAAGAGAGAGAGAGAGAGAGAGAGAGAGAGAGAGAGAGAGAGAGAGAGAGAGAGAGAGAGAGAGAGAGAGAGAGAGAGAGAGAGAGAGAGAGAGAGAGAGAGAGAGAGAGAGAGAGAGAGAGAGAGAGAGAGAGAGAGAGAGAGAGAGAGAGAATTAGCTTGATGTGCTCACCAATTTCATTTGTGAGTGTGCGTGTGGGAGCCGCCATCTTGTTATCCCCGCCCCGGCCAGCCATCCGTCTTGATTTACACCCAGCCGTCTGTCGGCAATTTATCCTCTAAATAAGAATAAATACGCCTCCAGAATTAGACATAGCGGCGTGCACACACACACACACACACACACACACACACACACACACACACACACACACACACACAAACACTTTAAGAGAATCGAGTAGCGTGAAGAGGTTCCAGCACAATGACGGGCTTCAGAGAGTTTTCACGGCTGTTATTAGAAGGAATACCGAGAAGAAAATGCGTGCGAGTAAATGAAGGAGAAACATGGTATTATCTTTTTGTTACTAAGACTACTGTTGACGACTACAACATTAACTCTAACAACAACTACTGCCACACGGACAAACGATACATCAACTTTAAAAAGCAACACACACATGAACACGAAAAACATTCTGTAGATGAACGAAGACTGTAATTGAAGTTCAAATATTCCCTTTCACAACGAGACGGCAATTGACTGCGCGGTGTTCTTGACCTCTGTATTTTCTGTAGTATTTTTAAATACGTGCACCTGCAAAGCGCGCTTCAAAGCAGCGTGTACGTTTGCATTTATTGTAAATGAAAATGTGATATTTGTTTATATTTAGGTGCGCGAGGAAACCTTTTAAGTTGATGGAGATTGAGACAAACACTGACTGAAACAAAGCATGGAGGAACCATATATATATATATATATATATATATATATATATATGATATATATATATATATCGTTTTGAATGCATATATATATATATATATATATATATATATATATATATATATATATATATATATATATATATATATATATATATATATATATATATATATATATATATATATATATATATATATATAAGTATAATGCTGGGCATACAAAGAGGGTTTCGTCCCGCCACTTTGTATAACAAGCTCAAAAGAGTAAAACACGCACCATATTCCACCGTTGAGACGGAAATACGTATATCTTCCGTGCCGAGGCCCGCGCAATACGTCAACTCGCCTCACGTCCACGTGTTCGCGGAAAAGTGATCCCGGCGCTTCAAAACAAGCAGATATTTTCAAGTGGTTGGACAATTAAATTATTTTCACTCTGTTCCCGCTTCCAGATGAAGTCCAACAAGACAGACAGACGCACAAAGAGGCGGCTAACAATATTCCACGGCGGCACGACACACTACACCAACTATTTCGTTATTCACAGCCTCACGCCAGAACGCGGCGGCGCGCAGGGAAGGCGTGCATTGCAGAAGCGACGTTCCTGCTGAAAAATGTCGACCTACTTTAGCGGCTCAGAGTTGATATTCGGTAAAATTTGCAAATTAAAAGAGACCATTCTTTCCCTCTCCACCGAAACAGAAAAAAAAGGTTAAGTGAGTAATGCTGATCTTGAAAAATTTTCAGCCCTCCTCTTCCTCCTTCTTTTTCTCCCCTTTCCTTTCCTCCTCTTCCACTTTCTTTATACTCATTCTCTATTTTTACTTCATTTCTCTTCCCTCTTGTCCCACTTTTCTCACTTAAAAATTCTCAACCTTGCCCTTCATTCACCATTTTCATTTTTCTTTGTCCTCACTCTCTCTTTATCCTCGCAGCATCCACTCCGTACTCCTCCTTGCCACAATAATTACCTCAATCCTCTTTGCCGCTCCCCATCTGTACCCTCACCCTCTCACTTACCCAAGCTACATCGTCCCGAAATTGACCCATTCTTTCGGCCACCTCTTTGGATTCTTTTTAGGAGCAGCGAGTAGCGGGATTTTTTTTTATTATTGTTTCCTTTTTTGTGCCCTTGAGCTGTCTCCTTTGTTGTAAAAAAAAAAAAAAAAAAAAATCAGTCACCTCTTGATCGCCAACGCTCTTTTTAAAATAATCTCATCCTCTCATCCTAAACATATAATCCTTCTGACTCTAAGCATCCTACGCCTTCTCCTCTGTTTGTTTTCCTCTCACTTATCGTCACTGTCCTATTAAGAATCCTCCTCTTCTTCCTCCTCGTCGTTGTTTGTTGTCTTTTTCATCCTCATCTTCACCTATATCCATGTCATCATTTTCGTCTAAAATATGCAAATCATCGAGTGTTATCAACTTACCAACCACCCTTATTATCGTCCTCATTTTCTCTCTTGTAGTCATCAAAACAAGAAAAAATATGTACCCGAGTGATACCAGCTTCGCCTTTACCCTCGTTCTCATTCTCCTCGTCCTCATCCCAACCTAAGCCGTCCTCATTCTAGTTCTCGTCGTCTTTAACAGCAAAACAATTCATCAAGTGCCACCAGCTTTAGAAATCATCACCCATCTCACCCTCATCGTCTTCAACATAACAAACCAAGACTTCTACCAATCATTCTCGCCCTCACTTTTTTAATCCTCGTAGTTCTCAACACAAGAAAACAACCTCCCCAGCGTTACCAATCATTCTCGCCCTCACTTTTCTTAATCCTCGTAGTCCTCAACCCAAGAAAACAACCTCCCCAGCGCTACCAATCATTCTCGCCCTCACTTTTCTTAATCCTCGTAGTCCTCAACCCAAGAAAACAACCTCCCCAGCGCTACCAATCATTCTCGCACTCACTTTTCTTAATCCTCGTAGTCCTCAACCCAAGAAAACAACCTCCCCAGCGCTACCAATCATTCTCGCACTCACTTTTCTTAATCCTCGTAGTCCTCAACCCAAGAAAACAACCTCCCCAGCGCTACCAATCATTCTCGCACTCACTTTTCTTAATCCTCGTAGTCCTCAACCCAAGAAAACAACCTCCCCAGCGCTACCAATCATTCTCACACTCACTTTTCTTAATCCTCGTAGTCCTCAACCCAAGAAAACAACCTCCCCAGCGCTACCAATCATTCTCACACTCACTTTTCTTAATCCTCGTAGTCCTCAACCCAAGAAAACAACCTCCCCAGCGCTACCAATCATTCTCACACTCACTTTTCTTAATCCTCGTAGTCCTCAACCCAAGAAAACAACCTCCCCAGCGCTACCAATCATTCTCACACTCACTTTTCTTAATCCTCGTAGTCCTCAACCCAAGAAAACAACCTCCCCAGCGCTACCAATCATTCTCACACTCACTTTTCTTAATCCTCGTAGTTCTCAACCCAAGAAAACAACCTCCCCAGCGCTACCAATCATTCTCACACTCACTTTTCTTAATCTTCGTAGTTCTCAACACAAGAAAACAACCTCCCCAGCGCTACCAATCATTCTCGCACTCACTTTTCTTAGTTCTCGTAGTTCTCGACACAAGAAAACAACCTCCCCAGCGCTACCAATCATTCTCGCACTCACTTTTCTTAATTCTCGTAGTTCTCAACACAACAAAACAACCTCCCCAGCGCTACCAATCATTCTCGCACTCACTTTTCTTAATTCTCGTAGTTCTCAACACAACAAAACAACCTCCCCAGCGCTACCAATCATTCTTGTCCTCACTCTTCGCACCTTAGTTTTCCCCAACACGACAAAACAACCTCCCCCAACGCTATACCAACCATTCTTGTCCTCACTTTTCTCACACTCAGCATTCTCAACACAAGAAAACAGCCTCCTCAGTGCTACCAACCAAACTTCGTCTTGAGAACAGCAAAACAAATCCCCAGTGCTACCAACCCTAGTCATCCACAACACAACAAAGCAACCCTTCATCCCCCCCCCCACCCCACCCACCCACCCACCCCCAGTGCTACCAACTATGCTCGTCCTCAACACACAGCCAAACAAATCCTCTCTCCCTCTCGGCGCCACCAGCCAAGTGTTCGAAAGTTACGTGAGAATTAAAGTTGAGAGTATTCCCTTTGTGCCTCGCGGGGTCTCAGCCAGGCCTCGAGAGCCGGCCGATGGAGATTTGCATGTCAAAGTTCAGTTTTTATTTCGTTACGTCGGAGGCGCCTTAAAGAAATTTGAGATTGCGTTAAGATCCGTGATGGAAAAAGAAAAAAAGGAAGGTTGAGGGAGGGGGAAGGAGAGGGGGATGTGGGGGGGTGAAGGAGAAGGGTGGGAAGGAGGATAGAGGGAATTGAGAGAAGGAAAGAGGGAGTGAGGGATTTTTTTTTTTTTTTTTTTTGCGCTTCCAGCTTTATTTTATGACCTAATATGCAAAGCTGGAAAGTCGCATACTGGAGGAGGAAAAAGGAGGAGGAGGAGGAGGAAAAAGGAGAAGGAGGAGGAGGAGGAGGAGGAGGAGGAGGAGGAGGAGGAGGTCAAGAGGTATCAAAGTACAATTGTGAGTGAGTGAAAAATGTGAATGTAAAAAGTGTGTGTGTGTGTGTGTGTGTGTGTGTGTGTGTGCGCGTTACAATCTAGTACGTACGCACGGCAAAGTTCACCACGGAAAACAAGCCACAAACAAATCAGCAAAACGGAACAAAAAAGATATGGCAAAAAAAAAATCCTACAACCAAGTAAAATGAAAACTAGGCAAGTAGTGTTTGTGTAATCCTCTCGACACTCAAAGAAACAGACAGGAAACGAACAGATGAACCGAACGGAATATTTACCGTCCTCTTATTTACTCATCGGAGGTAATAATGAATAAAAAAACACAGCCACACAATAATAAACCAAACAGGGAACGGACTAATGAAAAAATAGATAAATGCATAGGCAAAAAACAGACGAATACACCCACAGAAAGAGTAATATAGATGGATGCGTTAATGGAGACAGAAATAAATAGATAAAAAGATGGAGACGAAGGTGGAGAAAATGGATTGATACACAGACAGACAAACAAATAAAGACAAACAGACAGAAATAGGTGAATTATATATCTCTTTACCTATCTTTCGGCCACCCCTCTAACTCTTTTTAGGAACAGTGAGTAGCGGGCTTTTTTTTCACATCTGTTACCTTTTTTTATGCCCTTGAACTGACTCCTCTGCTGTAAAAAATAAAAAATAAAAAATATGCAGTTTCGCGCAGACGGGAGTAAAGGAGCAGTACGAAGCACCCCAAGTCTGCGGGAAGACGCGGCGCAGTTTTAATAAATCTCTCCCAGGTTCATTTCCTGTTATTGGCGAGTTTATTGCGGCCTAATCGACCATTACGTAACCGATTAGCCTCGGCGAGCTTTATTGGCACTCACTTAGCGAGTCCGAATATTTCATCTGTTTGTTTTATTGCCCACTTCCTCCGTTCACTAATTATCGCTCACATTTTCTTAGTCTTTCTTATATTCATCGGATAAAGAGAAAACAAATATTAATACTGCATGAACACTGAAAACGGGTGACAATAAATTTTGGGAAATCACACAAGGATTGATGATGGGGAGGTAGATAGATAGTAGAGATAAGTAGATAGGGAGATAGATAGATATACAGAAAGCTAGACAGATATACATATAAAGATATAGTTTTTTGCTGGACCATTAGAATATCAAATGGACTAAAGCTTAAACTCGCAGAGCGGTAAAATCATAAACAAAAACTCCCGTCATATTATTTTACCCCGAGCGGCGACTAATGACCGGCGCGGCACGAAATGTATGCAGACATAATTGTGAAACGGTATTCTTTTTACTAGTATTTAAGGCCAGTATTATTGTCATTACGATCTGGTATTATTCACATTGTTATTATTATTATTATTATTATTATTATTATTATTATTATTATTATTATTATTATTATTATTATTATCATTATTATTATTATAACTAAATTTATTATATCAAAATTCTAATCATCTTTTTATATTATAATTACACGTGTTTCCTTCCTTCTCCTTTACGCAGATTGCCGGAAACACCTCATTATCATTATCATCATTACAACTATATAAAACTCCAGAACTATTGCAGTGGTGTGCTATAGAAATATCAGCATCGGCGGCAGAAGTTAAGTAGTAGTAGTAGTAGTAGTAGTAGTAGTAGTAGTAGTAACAGCAGTAGTAGTAACAGCAGCAGTAGTAGCAACAGTAGTAAGCCTCGTATATCATTATTTATACTAATTATTGTTGTCAATTAGACAAATCCTGAAATATGAATTCTGGCTGTTCATTAATTATTCATTTATATTTACTTTTTCTTTCGTTTTTCACATTACGGGGAAAATTTTGAGTAATAAAGAGTGAACACATTATAACTCTCTCTCTCTCTCTCTCTCTCTCTCTCTCTCTCTCTCTCTCTCTCTCTCTCTCTCTCTCTCTCTCTCTCTCTCTCTCTCTCTCTGTGTTACATGAGCCCTTCTTTTTGATCCCTATTGTGTGTGTGGGTGTGCGCGCGCGCGTGTGTACAAAGAAATGACACACACACACACACACACACACACACACACACACACTGTCGCCCCGTCGTGAAGGCTTACTTAGGGGAAGTGGCCCACCATTGTGCTGTACAGACGCCGCCTCACTCTGCCGTCACGCCCGGGGCAGCGAGGAAGAGAGAGAGAGAGAGAGAGTGAGAGAGAGAGGGCGAGAGAGGGGTGAGGGGGGGAGAGAGAGAGAAAGGGGATAGGTGAAAGGACTGAGATAGGCGAGAAAAGGTAGGAATGACAAAATGAGAAATGAGAATAGGAGAAAGGTGGGAAAGAGAAGGAGATAGTGGAAGGAGGTATGAAGAAAGTAACCAGAGAAGGAATGGGGATAAATTAAAGAAGGGGGATAGGAGAGGAAAGGTAGGAATGAAGAAGAAATGAAAAGTGAGAACAGGAGTGAGGTGGGAAAGAGAGGAAGATAAAGGGAAGAAGGAGGAATGAAGGAAGTAACTGAAGGAGAAAGGGGGTAAAAAAAGGGAGGATCGAGGAGAATAGGTAGGAATGATGAAGGCGGGAATGATGGAATGAGAAGAAAAGTGGAAAAGAGAGAAAAACATGTGTTAAATTAATAAGGACTGAAGGAAATAACGGAGAAGTTACTACCATAAAAAGCGATACAGGACAAAAGAAGCGGAAAAGACGGGGAGGGGCGAGAAGGTGGCAAAAAAACGTAGTTAGGGAAGGAAGAAGAGAACCTGTAATGATGCAGTGAAGAAGATGAAGACCAAGAACGAGAGGAAGAAAAAGATAGGATTGGGTGAGGACAGAGAAAAAAGTTGAGGATGGAATGGAGGGAATCTAAAAACTGCAGATGAGGAAAAAAGAAACCTAGGGAAGAAATCTTATGAGGAAAAATTGCAATGTGAAGGACAAAGGAGGGTATGATAGCTAGGTGAAAGGAAGGGTGACAGAGCAAGGTGTCGGGAGATAGATTCTTTATTCTCTTCTCCCAGCATCATCTTATCACTTCTCCCTTTACTCCCCCACCCCCTCTACCCCCTTCCCTCTCCCCCCTCTAACACAAACCACCGACCAGCTATACAAACGACCGTAACAGGTAAATTAATGGGGTGTACAAATGTAATAAAAAAAAGGTAAGATGATGGATGGAAGGAAGATAATGCGAAAGAGAGAAGAGAGAGAAATACATGTAAAATAACAGAGTATGAGAGCAACAGACAAACAGAAAAGGAGGAGACGGAGATGGAGCGGTGGAAGGGAGAGAAAGAAACAGATTGATGGAATGTGTGAGGAGGAAGAGGACGAGCAGGAGGAGGAGGGAGGAGGAAAGGGACAGCAGGTAGAGGAACAGGTGAAGGGAGGGAGGAAAATATCAGCACGAGGGA
>NC_066518.1:7816609-7849109 GCF_024679095.1 Eriocheir sinensis
AAAAAAGAAAACAATAAAATCAAACAACAAATTCAGCGCCCTTCTCAACCACCATCGCCTCCACTCTCCTTTCAGCCCACTTCAGCTCCTACGCGACACTTCTTCCACGCATCATTCCCCGTATTCACCAGTCTAGCCTTCACCCCCCTTTAACGCCAGCCCTTCCTCCGTCTAGTCCCCTCGAACTCAGCCCCCTCAGCTCCCCGTCAGCACACACAGCCTCGTCGCCCCTCTCCCCATCAGCACTCAGCACTCAGCATTTAGCCCTCTCAGGAGACGCTGCCCGCCTAACGACTCATGAATGTCTGTTTCACGGTCAATTAGCCACCGTCCAGCCTCCGCGACACCACCATCACCACAACTACCACCACCACGACCACCACAAATGTCTCCGTCACCACCAAACTATACAACACCATACTACACTCACCTCCACCATCAACACCACTACGATCGCACTGTCAAAACTATATCAATTACTACTACTACTACTACTACTACTACTACTACTACTACTACTACGACTTCTACTACTACATAAACGGACATGCTACCTCTATCTCAGCCACCACTAACTAACCAATATCTTAACTTCCACACTAAACCTTCAGAACCATAAACAACCTCAACAACAGCAATAACAACAACGAGGCACCACAATACACAAAAACACACACATACACTTGCACGCTCTCACATTCAACTCAAGATAGAGACAGACAGAGACGCAATAATAATTTCCTCGCGAACAAGTCAAGGGAGGAATAAAGTTGGAACATCAAAAGCACTTCCGTGAAATCCGCGTGAAGGGAGAAACATATCGAAAGAAAAAAAAAGATAATAAAAGGTGAAAACAGGAAGAGAGAAGAGAGACAAATGAATGAAGAGCCTGACGAAGAGAGGTAAAGGATGAAACGCAAGGTAAATACTAGACAAAGGGGTAAGAAAGAAAGATAATACGAAAACAAAACTGAGGATAAAGCAACAGGCAAAAGGAGCAGTAAAGAATGTGAAGAATATATATGAAAGTAGTGAGAACATAAACAATTCAGAAGGAAAGACAAATGGCGCGCGCACACACACACACACACACACACACACACACACACACACACACACACTTAATAAAATTTATGCGCATGGCTTAGAATTAAGACAAAAACGCAATTTCAGTTTTAAGCGGAGAAAAAGGAGGAGGAGGAGGAGGAGTGCAAGGACGAGGGTTATTAAAAGATTATTATAAAGAGAAAGGAAGGGTAAAGAAAAAATAGGAAAAAGAAAAAGGAAGGAGAAAAAGGAAAATCGAAAAATTAATAAAGGAAAGAAGGAAAGAAAGTATGGAAAGAAGAAAGGTATAAAGAAAGAAAGGAGGGATGGACGGAAGGAAGGCAAGGAAACGAAAGAGAAAGAAAACGTATGCCGAAAAGAAAACGGAGGATAGGTTGAAAGAAAGAGAGAGAGAGAGAGAGAGAGAGAGAGAGAGAGAGAGAGAGAGAGAGAGAGAGAGAGAGAGAGAGAGAGAGAGAGAGAGAGAGAGAGAGAGAGAGAGAGAGAGTCCCCAACTTAACCTTAAGCGTCTCGTAAAGTTGCTAAAGTTTCACCTCCTAACCCAGCCACCAGGAAGAGGAGGAGGAGAAAGCAGAAAAAGAGAGGAAGAACACAAAAAAAGAGGACGAGAAAGAAAGCTGAAGAAGAAAAGGAACATAAGGAGCAGGAGAATGAGATGGATGAAGAAAAGGAAGAGCAGGAGGAGGAGGAGGAAGAGGAGGAAAAGAGAGGGAGAACGCAGAAAAAGAGGACGAGAGAGAGAAAGCTGAAGAAGAAAAGAACCATAAGAAGCAGTAAAAATGAGATGGATGAAGAAAAGGAAAAGAAAGAGGAGGAGGAGGAGGAGGAAAAGAGAAGGAGAACGCAGAAAAAGAGGACAAGAGAGAGAAAGCTGAAGAAGAAAAGGACCATAAAAAGCAGGAAAAATGAGATGGATGAGGAAAAGGAAAAGAAAGAGGAGGAGGAGGAGGAGGAGGAGGAGGAGGAGGAGGAGGAGGAAAAGAGAAGGAGAACGCAGAAAAAGAGGGAGAGAGAAAAGCTGAAGAAGAAAAGGAACATAAGAAGCAGGAAAAGGAAGAAGAGGAGAAGGAAGAGGAGGAAAAATTAAGTGGCTGTATTATGGTGGACTAATGAAGACAAAATAGAAAAGGCAGAAGAAAGGGAAGATAACCTAGAATAAACAATAAGAAAAGGGAAAGGGAAAAGAAAAAATGGGAAAAAAAGGAAATCAAAAACAGAACATCAGCAAAAACAAAGAAAAACAACAGTGAGGAAATAAAGAAAAGACTTGAAAGAAAAGGGGAATAAATGGTGCGACTAATTATTCTTTGCATATAATATAAACTCTGAAGGTAAAGAGATAAATTAAGATAAATGAGAAAGGAACACACACACACACACACACACACACACACACACACACACACACACACACACACACGCAATACGATACAGACACACACTGAAGAGATTAGGAAGATAAGCAGCCATGAAGAGAGGTAGACAAGACAGGTAGAGACAAACAGACACACAGACAGAATGGCAAACAGATAGACAGACAAGCATTCGAAACAACACACACACACACACACACACACACACACACACACACACACACACACACAAACATAACCCTGAAATACCAATACACGAAGGCTAAAAAACACAAAAAAACAAGGAATAAGTTAGAATGAGGTAAGTGAGTAAAAGAAAGTAAGAAGGGGGAAACGATGGAAAACAATAAAATAAAACAAAACTTAAAATACCAATACATGATAAAAACATAATTAAAACAAGTACAGGTAAGACAGCGTTTAAGAAGAAGAGGTAAAAAAAATCAGTAAGACAGGAGGGAAGGAAAAGGTAGAAAAAGTTAAAAAAAAAAAATAAATAAATAAAAAACAGTACATGAAAAAAACAAAACGAAAAACAAACACATAAGACAACGGTTCAGAAGAGGTAAGTAAATAAATAAATAAAACAAGAAGGGGAGGAAATGAGAAAAGAAGACAGTAAAAAATATAAAAGTAAAAATGAAATACCAAACTGTGAAAAAACAAAGAAAATGAGAGAAAAAACGATTAAAAAATATTAAATAAAAATAAAATACCAAACTGAAAAAAGAGGAAATGAGAGAAAAATATAGTAAAAAAAAAAAAAAAATACCAAACTATGAAAAAAAAATACAAGCACAGATAAGACATAAGTTAAGAAGAGGCATTATAAGTAAATCAGTAAAACAAGAAGGGGGAGAAAAGGGTAGAAGAAGACAGTAAAATATAAAAAAAACATTAATTTTGCCCCGAGCGTCGTAAAACTCCCGCTAATGAGCTGAACCGTCGCCAAAAATGATCATTCAATTAACTCAATTTGATACTAATTTCCCCTCCCTTGGCTCTTCCCATCTTTCCTCTTTTTTTTCTCCTCCACCAGGGAACGAACGAACGAACGAATTAACACTTTTGCTGCGCCTCGTGTGTGTGTGTGTGTGTGTGTGTGTGTGTTGGGGAGGGTTCTGTCCTTTCTCCTTGGTGTCTGTCTACTCTCTCTCTCTCTCTCTCTCTCTCTCTCTCTCTCTTGCTTTATTCTCTCTATCACCTCTTATATTCTCTCGTTCTTATCTACTTCCACCCTCACAAGATCTACAATTCCTTCCTTCCTTCCTTCCTTCCTCTCTTCCTTATTCACTTGATTACTCTCTTCTATCATTTCTGTGTCCCAGCGTTCCTCTTTGTCCATGTCCCCTCTTTCTCTCTCTCTGTCTCTGTCTACTATCTCCTCTCCTCTTCGCCTTCACTTTCTTGCGTCTCTTCATGCACTTACTCCTCCTTCACTGCTTTCTCTTTCATCTTCCTCCTCCTCTTCAATCATGTCTCCTTCTCCTTCAAGTGTGTCTTCTTCTTGTTCTTGTTCTTGTTCTTCCTTCTTCTTTTCTTTCGTTTCTAGTTTTTCTTCCTTTGAACTTTCTTGAAATTAAAAAACAAATTTAATTCCACCCATTTCCTAACCGTATCCGAACTATCATCCCATCATTTATAAGCTCTTCATCTAAAGCACCATCACATTTCCTCGTTCATACTTTCCCTTTATCTCCCTATCCACGGCTAATCCGCAATCTTACCGTCTCACCCAATTATCCACGTCCCCGTATCCCCTTCCTCTTACCATTCATGTCTACCTCACCCATCATCACATTTCCATATCCATACAGTCTTCCCCTAATCACCCTATCTAACATAACTTCAAAATGTTCCCTTCACTCCCTCCCTCTGGTCTCTCAATCCACCCTTCTTCTTAATATCCTTCCCCTCCCCATAAATCCTATCCTCATACTTCTTCGCTTATACCAATTATTTTTCCACCTTTCATATCCTCACACTGCCCCTCCATCCTTCCCCTCTTTACTCCTTTGGTATTCTCGTCAGCTCTTTCCTATCCCCAAATTTCACAATCCATCCTTTCCCTTATAATTCTTCCACACCTTGCCAATTCGATTCTAACATCCCTCCCCTTCATCCATCCCTAGTTACCTGCCCCACCACCATCCCCCTAATCCCTTTCCCATCCCCACATTTCACAATCCACCTTTTCCTCTAATCATCCCTCCCTAACCAATCAATTCTCCTTTCCTATCATCCTTCTTCACCTGCTAATAATTTTCCCACCTCACCCATCCTCACATTCCCCTTTCCCCACTTTCCCTCCCCTCGCATTCCCCTCATCTTCCCTCACACGGACGGCCACAAGCAGCAACAGAGGCGGGCGTGGGGCGGGGTGCTTCAGGGCTGAGGGCGGGCCGGCAGCGCACACTAACGAGGGCGTAAAACAGGCAAACACTTAATCCCCAGGCGGCGGGCATCGGCGCGGCGGTCGTGGCGGCGCGCGGAGTGGCCCTCCCGACCCACTCCGCGGCTCGTCCTGAACCTCTTACTCCTGACTGCTTCTTTCCTCCTCTTTCTCTTCTTTTTTATTACATTTCTACTCCTATGTTCCTCCTTCCTTCCTTTCCTCTTCTTCGGCATCTATTCTATTTCTCTTTCACTTCCACGTGCTTCCTACCTCCTCCTCTTTTTATTTATTTTTTCTCCTTTTGCTATTTCTTTCGTACCTCCGTTTTCCTCCTCCTCTTCCTCTTTTTTTTCATTCTTCTTTTACTCGTATTTCCTTCCTCCCTCTCTCCTTCCTTCTCTAGTCTTCTATTGCTCCTACGTATTTCTTTTCATCTTTCTTTCTTTCTTATTTATTCTACTTTCATTCGTATATTTCCTTGCTCCTTTTCTTCTCCCTCTTTTTCATTCTTCTCGTTTATCCACTCCACCCCTCTCTCTCTATCTTTAGCTCGTCTTTTCGGCTCCCTCGCTACGTCCAAACTTTTGAAAATAACTTCCTTTTTCTTTGTTTCCGTCACATTTAACATTCTTTTTGGCATATCTCTGAGGTCATTTTGCTTTCCTTTTTTTCAGCTGTCCGTTCTCTAGTTGCTTTTTTTCTGACTTATAGGACTAAAACATTCTTCCTATTTCTCATCTTGTTCTTTCATCACGCCCTTTATTCCTACTCCTATTTTAGTTTTCCTTTTACGTTTATTTTCTTGCGTTGTTTCAGTTCCACCGGTGCAAAACGATGTTAGCTTTTTCCACATTCTTTTCTTGATATTTTTCGGATTCACTTTTTTTCAGAATTTTCCATCAAACGCACGCAAAAAAAAAAAAAAGGAAACTAAGCGGGAAAAGGAAGAAGGAAGCGAGAGCGAGCGAGAGCGAGAGCGAGAGAGAGAGAGAGAGAGAGAGAGAGAGAGAGAGAGAGAGACGAATAGCAGGAAGAGAAAAGTTATGGATGGAAGGAAGAATTTAGAGTGAGAGGAAAAAGAGGAAAAAAGAGAAACAGGGAATAGAGATAGGAAGAGAGGGAGTGAGGGAGAGGGAGGGGGATGCGAAAGAGGGGAGAAACGGAACGAAGTGGAGAGGAAAAAGGTGAGGAGGAAAGGAAGAATGATATGAAAAATGTAGAGATGATTGAAAGGAGGGAGGGGAAGGGGAAGATTGTAAATTAAGGGTATGATGGAGAGAGGATGGAGGGAGGGCAAAGGAAGAGGAAGGAAGAGGAAGGAAGGAAGGAAAGGTGATGGAAGGGAGGAAGAGGAGGAGGAGGAGGGAGAAGGAAAGTTTACCAAAAAAATATACTTAACAAAAAATCATCTAATACGGAAGAACGACAAAAGACAAAAACGAAGAGAACATAACAAAATAAAGAACTTGAAAATAGGAGAAAAAAAGAATAGCAAAACCAAAACGATAGAAGGAAGGAAATTTACGGAAAAACATAAAAACAAACACGAAGAGTAAATAAGAAAAATAGAGAACTTGAAAACAGGGAAGATGAAGGAAAGCAAAACCGAAAAGGGGAATATAAAGAAATTAGGAGCGTAGAAGAAGCAAGGCAGACGCGAAAGAAAGGAAGAAGGGAAGAAAAAGAAAGACGTGAAAGAAGGGAAGAAGAAAATGGAGAAAAGATGAAAGGATGGAAATTTTGAGAGGAAGCCAGGGAGACGTTGAAAGATGGGAAGAAGAAAGAAGACATCGAAGAAGGGAAGAATAACAAAAAGGAAATAGGAAAAGAAGAAAGGAGGAATATTGTAAGCGACGAAAAATAAAGGAGAAAGACGTGGAAGAAGGGAAGAAAAAAACAAGGGAAAAAGGAAAAGAGGGAAAATTTGGAGAGGAAGCAAGGAAGACGCGGAAGAAAGAAGAGAAGAAGCAGAGGGAAAAGGGAAAATGAAAAGATGAAAGGAAGAAAACTTAAAAGGAGGAAGCAAGCAGGGAGGGCGTGGGGGCAAAAAGTGAGGGTCGAAGGCGAAAATGTTCTTCTAATTTAAAGGGAACTGAAGCGCGTGGGAATTTTCTTGGAGCATTTAATGAATATCAAGTACCTGCATTTAGCCGCCGGAAGCCTCAGGTAAAACTTAAGCAGCGGGGAAAGGTGGCGAGGGGGGGGAAGGAGGGGAGAGGGAAGAGGGCGAGCAGAGGGAAGGAGAGGAGAGGAGGGGAAGTAACAGGGCAAGGAGAAAGAGAGGAAGGGGAGATGGGGAGAGGGTTATAAGGGATATGAGTTAAACGAGGGCAGGGAATGGGTGTTACCTTTGCCCAATTTATAGGAAAAGGAGGAAGTTAAAATGATTGGACCTGGATAAGAAGGAGTATAATTTTTCTCCGTTACAAAACAGGTAAAGTTGAATTTCCTTTGTACAACTTTTCTGGTTAAAAATTTAATAACGAAACCGATATCAGCGAAATTGGCAATAATATAAGTTTAATATATAATAATAACACTACAATTACAACAGCACACAGCAAGAACAATAACAACAACTACTACTACTACTACTACTACTACTACTAATAATAATAATAATAATAATAATAATAATAATAATAATAATAATAATAATAATAATAATAATAATAATAATAATAATAATAATAATAATAATAATAATGACGATAATAAATGAAATGCACATTCCTTCCATATTTCATTGCTGGTAACATTTTTTTTCTCTCCCGCCTCATAGCTCAATATTTGCTTGCCCCTCTCTATATATTTACGGCTGGATATTTTGTTTTCATTTCGCGGGAATATTTGCGAATTAGAAAGAGGGAAGCGTTTTTTTTTCCTGTGTGTGATGTTTTCTTTATCAAATAATTCTCCGTTTGAAAAAAATATTGGCAGTGTGGTGGTTGTTGTTGTTGTTGTTGTTGGTGGTGGTGGTGGTGGTGGTGGAGCTCGGTGGAGATGGATATATAGATAGGATTTATAGACAAACAATGACAGCAATAGCAGCAGCAGCAACAACAACAACAACAACAACAACAACAACAACAAAGGCCCCAAATAATTGTTGGGCTACAGTAATATTTGCATTCCTTTGCAGGCAATACCAATGGCCGCCGGACAGAAAGGGAAAAAAAAACACACACAAAAAATATACAAAAAAAAAGAACCTAACAAAAACTCGAGCACGGTTTTGGGAGAGAAAAAGATATCACCATCTCTCTCTCTCCCTTTCTCCCTCTCTCTCTCTCTCTCTCTCTCTCTCTCTCTCTACACACACACACACACACACACACACACACACACACGGGTATATATTTTCATTCTTTTTCTATTTTTTTCGTCTTTTCCATATTCTTCACTTCTCTTTTCCTGCCGCCGCGCTCTATAATGAGGTTACGCCTTTTTTAACGATCTATAAATATGTCTAACTAATTATAAACGAAATTAATTAACGTCCATATGAAAACGTTTCTTCCTTTTTCCAGTGAAGTATTTTTTTATATATTCGGCGGGTAATAAATCGTGAAATATTTAATTATCAATATTATTTCTACGATTATTATTATCAAAATCATTAGTAGTGGCAGTAATAATAGTAGAGGTAATAGAAGTAGAGTTAAATGTAGCAGTAGTAGTGGTATAATTATATAAAACATACATACACACAGACAACACTGACAACATATATCTAAAAAGTGCAAACAGAATGATCGTGAACTGCATAGAAGTGTTGAAATGTAAAATGTAGCGCAGTAAAAACATATGCCTCTAGGTGGTCACTTTCATAATCATAATCCCAACGTCATTTTCATAATTACATGCCCCCTGGCAGCCGTTTTTACAATTACAAGCCGCTAACAGACACCTACATAATCACACGTCCCTTCTGAACCAATAAGTGAATTCACATTTCATTAGTTTTTCTACATACCAGACAGGCACATATCAACTTCTCTATGTTTTGCAAGAGGATGACGAATGATCTTCCTTTGCACAATAATTTTTTTTTTTTTTACTTATCAATTCGCTTCCATTAACCACACGATAAAAAAAAATATATAATGATAGAAACACATGTTGGAAAGTAACTATCCTCGCATATCCTTTACGAAAACTCCTGACTCCTTAGACGATAGATACTAAAAAGTTCCATTAATCTTGAACCTAACCCTTATTGGCAGCCCTGCATTCACGGAAGGCAGGGGAGGGGAGGTGGGGGGGATTCATCTATCGCCTGCTATCGACATATTCCTCATTCACACTAACCAGGCAGGCAGGCAGGCATACAAACCTTCCCGGGCTATCATGCTCCCTGGTGGTCATTCAACACTAACCAGGCAGGCAGGCATACCAACCTTCCCGGGCTATCATGCTCTCTGGTGGTCATTTAACACTAACCAGGCAGGCAGGCATACCAACCTTCCCGGGCTATCATGCTCCCTGGTGGTCATTCAACACTAACCAGGCAGGCAGGCATACCAACCTTCCCGGGCTATCATGCTCTCTGGTGGTCATTTAACACTAACCAGGCAGGCAGGCATACCAACCTTCCCGGGCTATCATGCTCTCTGGTGGTCATTCAGACACGCCAGTCCTCGTCGACAGACCGACTTGGTCGGCTAGATTTAGATCGCCGATAGAGTCGGTCTGTCGGCTCCCTGCTACGGGCCGCCTTTGGCAAAGGCTCGTGCTCCCTAGTGCAGGAGGGAGCAATCTCCCCCCCCCCCCCCTAACACTAACCAGGCAAGCAGGCATACCAACCTTCCCGGGCTATCATGCTCTCTGGTGGTCGTTTTAGGAACCATCGGATATCACCTGCACGATACTTTTTTTTATTGTGTGTATATTTACCTTTCTTTTATTTCGTTACGGATATGTATGAAAATTTTTCGACCCCGACTCCTCTTTTGTCATAATCTCATTCATCATTGCCCGTATCTCACTTCTCTTCCCCTTTTGTATCTTTATTTTAATTTTCTCATATCTACAATTTTCCGTTTCTTCCTTCTCTCCCTCTTCCTCGTATCTTGCTCCCTTTGGTTCTCCTTCCACGTCTTTCCTTTCCTGATGCCTCTCCCGCCTGCCTGCCTTCCCTTCCTCATCTTTTATTCTCTTAGTCTGACTTGGCATCACTTTCTTCCCCTTTCCTTCCCTCGCTCCTGCAACTTCGTACTCCTTCTCACTTCTTCCTTTCCCCTTTTGCTTTAAACCTACACTTCTATCTACCACATCCCTTCTCTCTCGCTAGAAAGGCGAAGGTTGCGAGGAGACTTGATCGAAGTCTATAAATGGATGAAGGGATTTAATAAAGGGGATGTCAATAAGATTTTGATAGTAAAAGAGCCAGGTAGGACGCGTAGCAATGGTTTTAAGTTAGACAAATTCAGATTTAACAAAGACATAGGCAAGAATTGGTTCACCAATAGAGTGGTGGACGAATGGAACAGGCTTGGGGGCCATGTTGTGGGTGCCAATACCATAGATACATTCAAGAAGAGGTTAGATAAAGCCATGGATGGTGAGGTAAGGTGGGGTTGAGTGTACAGGAGCTGCCTTGTATAGGCCAACCGGTCTCTTGCAGACTCCTTACGTTCTTATGTTCTTATGTTCTCTTTCTTACCCCATTCAGTTAATCTAGTTCCTTACCCACACTTTCCTCACCTTCCCTTCCATTCATCCACAACCTGTCAGTCTATTCTCCTCACTCCATCCTCCCTTCAAACCTTATACTGCCTCTTTCTTCTCTCCCTTATACCACCAGACTCACATCCTCTCATCCTTCTTTTTACTTCCTTTCCCATAACTTGTCTTCTCTCGGTCCCACTCTATCCACCCTTCTTATATTATACTCACTCTTCCTCCTCTTTACTCTCCCTTGTACCACAGACTCACATCCTCTCATCCTTCTCTTTACTTCCTTTCCCACTACATGTCTTCTCTCAGTCCCACTCTATCCTCCCTTCTTATAGTAAACTCCACTTTCCGCCTCTTTACTCTCCCTTGTACCACCAGACTCCAATCCTCTACTTTCTTCTTTTACTTCCTTTCTCACACATATCCACTTTCTCTCTCTTCCATTCCCAAAGTTCTCGTACCCACTGCATCCAGCCGCTGCACTTTCCCTTCGCTTTCTCTCCCTCTCGCACGTATTCTCCCTCCCTTCCACCCTCTCCCTCCCTCCTGCGTCACTCTTCTCGGCGAGCGGGAATTCATGCGCTGATTGTCCGGGTCAGTCTTCCAGGCCATAAATCTGAACACACACCGCTTTGTTACCGTCCCACAGAGCGCCATGTCACGCTTTTCCCCTCGTCCTCCTCCTCCTGCTGCTCCTGTTCGTCCTCCTGCTCTTTTCCTGCCCCTGCTACTACCACCCCCTACTGCTACTAATACTGCTACTGCTATTACTACTACTGCTGCTGCTACTGTACGCGTTTCTACTGCTATTGTCAACCTTCTTATCTATCTACTGACTGTATTGCTGTTTCTTTTTCTTATCATTTCGTTTTTTTTAAATTAATTTCTTCTTGTTTTTTTGTTTTCGTTCTTCACAGCCACCAACACCACCACTACCATCGCCTTCATCTTCCCCTCCTTCTCCTCCTCCTCTTCCTGCCCTTCCATCTTCTCTTCCTCATCTTCTTCCCTTTGTTTCTATTGCGAATTCTACTCTTTCTCTTTCTCCCTTCCCAAATATTGTTTAGAGAGATTCGTTTTTTTTTTTTCTTTTTTTTTTTCCATTCTTACGTGATTAAATTTTATCACATGTATTTCTAACTAACACAATGACACCCCCCCCCCCCCCTCTCTCTCTCTCTCTCTCTCTCTCAACCTCTCTCAACCTCTCCCACAACCTCTCCCACAACCTCTCTCTCTCTCTCTCTCTCTCTCTCTCTCTCTCTCTCATATGCACATCAGCTCCCGCGCCCTTTTTCTGATTGCATTCACTTTCTTTAATGCCTCGAAATCTTGTATTGAAATTTAAATCACCTTTCAATATTTCATCATGAACGTAGGGAGAGAGAGAGAGAGAGAGAGAGAGAGAGAGAGAGAAGGAACGGTGACCTAAGAGATATCCCTTTTTCATTCACATTTCCAAACAGCTTCGTGTTGCAAAAAGGTGACGATAAGATAAAAAAATATAATTCGATTTAATCTTGAACGCCTAGGACTTTATTATTACATTTATTCATTATTCTTTTCTCCATTTTCCGCAATCAAATTTTCTTTATGCTGGAATGTTTGATTTTTCTTTTCAAGGGAAGATGTTCGATTGAGTCCCATTGGCCTACTGATGTTGTATGATTCTCTCTCTCTCTCTCTCTCTCTCTCTCTCTTACTTACTCACTTACTTACTTACTCACTTACTTACTCACTTACTCACTCACTTACTCACTCACTGGTTCACTAGATCTTTCACACACACACACACACACACACACACACACACACACACACACACACACACACACTTAGCAATTAAACACATCACTGCATGCTAAACACAAAAGATCAATCAGCGCTTTTATCAACAGCTTATCAAATTAAACTCGTACAAAGTCGACGAAATACAAATAATAAAACGCTCACTTCTTTTTACACCTGGATACTCAAATAACTAATTAACACACTCGCTTGGCTGCTAGTGTACTGCTTGCTCACCTGTTCACACACGTACAGGTGAGCGGAAAATAGGTGTGAAGGTCGTTACTTTAATAAACACACACACAAAAAAAATTAGAGTTCATCCCAGGCGTCGGAGTTCATGTTTTTCTTTTTTACTTTGCCATCATTCCTCATATTAATGCCCGGTGCGAGGGTGGGAGAGTGGAAGGAGGTAAGGTGGAAGGTTTAGAGAGAGAGATGAATGGAGGAGCAGGAGGTATGGAGGGACGGAATGAAGGAGGTACAAAAGAAATGATGGATGGATAGCTGGGAAGGAAAGGAAGGAAGGATGAAGGGAAAGAGTTAGGGAGATTATGAAGGGAGTAGGGGAAGAACTAAGAGGGGGAAGGAAGGAGAGATAAAAGAAAGAAGGAAGGGAATAAAGAGCGTTAGGTAAGGAAGATAATTAAGGCTGATGGAAGAGAGAGGAAAGCATGGAATGAATGAAGGTAAGAAAAAGGGCGGGAAAAGGAAAGAAGAGAGAGAAGATTGATAAATAAGAATCGAAGAGAGGGAAAAAGACGGATTATTGGAAGAAAAGGAAGAAAGAGAACGGAGAAAAGAATACGATACCTTTTGATACCTTTACTTCTTAACCTGACGCATTATCGAACTCAGCACAGGTAAAGGTGGAAGGAATATTAGTGGAGTTACCTTAATTAATACCACCTGTAAACCGTGTCGCCCCAGCTGGTCTTCAACGTTATGGATGCGTGTCTGTCTGTCTGTTTGTCTGTCTGTAGCTAACTGGCCATCTGTCTTAGTTTGTATATTATTAACTCTCTCTCTCTCTCTCTCTCTCTCTCTCTCTCGTTTCCCATATTTTTCTACGGACATTCCATCTTCTTTTCTTTTTTCCTTGCTTCTTTTCTTCTTATTTTTCTTTGTTTATCCTTTTTCTCCTTTTCATTCATTCGTTATTTTTTCTTCTTATAGACATCCCTCCTCCTCCTCCTCCTCCTTCCTTTCCTCGTCATTTTTCCTCTTCCATCATCATTCTTCTTTTTCTTCTTCCTCTTCTTCTTCTGCTTCTTCCTCTTGTGTTTCTTTTTCTATACCTCCTCCCCTTCCTCCTCCTCCCCCTCCCTCCTCAACCCCCCCCCTCCCTCTCCTCCTCCTCCACGCCCCCCCCTCCTTCCTCCTCCTCCTCCTTCTCCTCCAGAAAATTCAATCAGCCTGGCCTCGGAGCCCGCGTATCAGAGCAACATTTCCAGCTTCGCGCCGCCAGCCAATTCTTAGCAAATTCCACAAAATTCCGGCTTGGCATTTACGTTATTCCCTGTATGGATTACATCTCCGGTGGCCCTTGGCGTTTTATTTGTTTTCTTTTTGTTTTGCGTTTAAGTTTTCGTTTCGTTTTGTTCTTCTCTTTTTTAATGTCTTGCCGATGGAGTTTTACTCGTTCCTCCATCCCCCTTCCTGTTTTCCTTTTCCTTCTTCTCTCTTAACTCTCCTTCTCTCCCTTATTCACCCTTTCTCTACCGTCCTTTCCTGTGTGTGTGTGTGTGTGTGTGTGTGTGTGTAAGTAAGTAATTAAGTAAATATTTATTGCTATTAATATATACATATTTACAAAATACAGACAAGTTAGTTGTACAGCAACTGTCTGTCGAGCCGAAGCTCCCTGATAGGCAGATATTAATATAAAGGAGTGCAATCAGCGTGCATGTTTTTTGTTTTTTTTTTAATTACATCATAGTCAAATTCACAACTGTTTGCAGGTACAATAGTTTTGGTTTGGCAAAGTTTATATGAGCAAAGAATAATGTAAAGATATTATAATTGTTTAAGTAAAGAAAACAAAAAATACAAAAAAAGCTACTAGTGATTATGACGAATAAAATCCTTAACTTCTTTCATGAATAATAAATAATTATTTGCCTTTACTAGAGCCTTTTTGTTTAGCGGCAAGGAATTAAAGAACTTGGGGCCCGTGCATAAAATGTTATTTTTATATAGAGCTGTTGTAAATGGTGGACATGTCAGGTCAAGGTTACTACCTCTGGTCTGGTATAAATTGTCAACTAATTTAAATATATCATTTCCTGTCAGCATTTTATAGATTAATGACGGTGTGAAATATTTGTGTATTAATACAAAGTTTAACATTTTTAAGGAAGAAATATGTCCATTTACAGAGTCAAATTTACCTAAAAAAAAAAAAGAATACATTTGACAATTTTATTTTGTGCTATTTGGACTTTGCGAAGAAATGTTGTCCAAGTGCTGGCCCAAACGGACACACAGTATGTTAAGTGAGGGTAACACAAGGTGTAGTAAACACTAATCGGAGCATCTTGGGTTAGGTTGCAGCGGATCTTGTACATAATTCCACATATTTTAGACACTTTTAGACGTACCTCATCAAAGTGAAATTTCCAATTTAGATGTTCATCAATCAGTAATCCTAAAAAAATTGTGTAATTCATTTGAGTTAATGTTTCACCTGGTAACTGTAGTGGAGGCATAACATTTTTTAAGGATCTATTTTGAAAAAAATAATTTTTGAGACATTGAGTTTTAGTTTATTATATTTTATCCATTGATGGACTGAGTTTAATTCTAAATTTATGTTTGAGAGTAGTGAATTTATATCCTTATCGGCAATTAACATAGTGGTGTCATCAGCATAAATAGTATATTTAAATTGAGAACTTGCATTACATATATCATTAATATATATATCAGGAAAAGAATTGGGCCTATCGCTGACCATTGTGGTACCCCCTGGAGATAGGAATAAACTGTGGAAAATTATTGTTACAGTAAACGTGTGTGTGTGTGTGTGTGTGTGTGTGTGTGTGTGTGTGTGTGTGTGTGTGTGTGTGTGTGTGTGTGTGTGTGTGTGTGTGTGTGTGTGTGTGTGTGTGTGTGTGTGTGTGTGTGTGTTCGCGTGCCCTGCAGCTGCGCCAAGGCAAAACAAAACGAAGGAGCAAAATAAGCAGAAGTGTTTTGTTTGAAGCTAATGAGAGAGGGACCGAGGGAGTGGCGGAGAGGGAGGAGGAGGAGGAAGAGGAGGGCGTGGCGGGGAGCTCAGACCGGAAAAGGGAGTAGAGGAGTGGACGGAGTAGAGAAAAGTGGGGAAAAGTAATGGGGGAACACCAGCGTAACGGTGTGGGGTATTTAGGTGGGGAGAGTAAATGAATGGAGAATGTAAGAAAAAGAGGAGTAAGGAAAAGGAATGGAGAATGGAAGAAAAAGAGGAGTAAAGAAAAGGAATGGAGAATGGAAGAAAAAGAGGAGTAAAGAAAAGGAATGGAGAATGGAAGAAAAAGAGGAGTAAGGAAAAGGAATGGAGAATGGAAGAAAAAGAGGAGTATGGAAAAGGAATGGAGGAGAGAAAAGGAGCGACAGAGCAAGGATGAAGTTTTGTATTTAGGCAGAAAAAGGAGTAAATGAAGAGAAAAAGAGATAAAAGTAGTTAATAGTGAAAAGAAGAAGTTGGCGGTGTATTTAGCCTAGAAAAGGAGTAAAGGAATGGGAAAAGAGGGCAGATAGGGAGTGAAAAGGGCTGGAAGGAAGGGATAACAGAAAATAGAGGGTGTGACGTGTTTAGTTAAAGAGTAATGTGAGTGAATGAATGGACAAAGGAGAGAAAAAAGGAAGAGAGGAAAAGGGATGAAAGGGAGTGGCGTTATTTTAGTCTTGAAAATGAGTAAATGAGAAGAATAAGGAGGAAAAATGTATGAATAGTGGAGAGTAGTGTTGTGGTAAGGGTGGGGGAAAGAAGAAGAAGAAAAAGAAACTGAAAATGAAAGAGGCGGAAGAGGAGTAGCAGGACGAGGAGGAGGAGGAATGAGAAGGAGTGAAAATGGTGTAAAATAATAATAATAATAATAATAATAATAATAATAATAATAATAATAATAATAATAATAATAATTTAGAAGAAGAAACCGAAAAATGGAGGAGGCGGAAGAGGAATAGCAGAAGCAGAAAGAGGAGGAGGAGGAGGAGGAATGAGTAGAAAAGATGTGACAAAAAGTTATGTAAAAGGAGTTGAAAGAAAGAAAGAAAAGAAAGAAAGAAAGAAAGAAAGAAAGAAAGAAAGAAAAGAAAGGGTCAGAATAAGGGTGTGGCAGCGTCAAGTTCAGACCAAATTAAAAACAAGAAAAAAAAAACAAGCAAACAACAAGTGGAAAACGGGAGAATAAACAAGTGAAGAAGAGGAGTGGAGTGGAAGGGACGGGAGTGGAGTCGGGAGGAAAAGGGCAACATGTCGGGGATGATGGAGTGAGAGATGCTGTAATTACTCTCGGGACTCGGGCGGGCATTCATCGTTTGTTTCTGACGCGGGGGGTCGAGGGGGGACGGGGGGGAGGAGGAGGAGGGGAGGGGCAGGCGGAAGGGAGAAAGTGAGTGAGGCGGGGGCAGAGGCGAAGGAAGAGAGGAGGAGGCAAAAGGGGAGGGGAGGGAAAAATAAGGGGGAGAAAGAGGGGAGGCAAAGGGGAGGGGACTGAAAAAGAAGGGGGAGAAAGAGGGGAGGCAAAGGGGAGGGAAGGGAGAGAGGAAGAGAGCGTCGTCCGGAAAGGGAGAGAAACCCAGAGAAGAAGAGAAATGAATGGACGGAGGAAGAGGAAGAGGGGGAGGCAAAAGGGAGGGGAGGGAAAAAGAAGGGGAAGAAAGAAGGAAGGCAAAGGGGAGGGAAGGGAGAGAAACCCAGAGAAGAAGGGAAAGGAATGGACGAAGGAAGAAAGGAAGGAAGGGAAAGAGATGGAGAGTAAGAGAGAATGGGAGAAAGGGAGAAAGAGGGAGAGGATAGTTCAGCGATCACTTCTCCCCTCTTTCTCCCTGCTTCACTTTACTCTCATACTTCACCCTCCTGTTCTCCCTTTTTTTTCCTTCATCTTGCCTCACTCCTCCCTTCATGCTCTGTCTCCTTCTCTCTTTGTTCCTCCCTTTCTTTCCTTTCTTCCTCCTTGTGTCGTTCAAGTCTCTCCTTCACTCTCTTCTATTCACATATCCTTCAACCCATATCCTGAGATCCTTCCCATGTCCCTACCTTCCTACACTGTCTCCTTCTTGCTGCTCCCCTACCTTTGTCTTGATTGTTACGCCCCTCCCTTACTTTTATTCTCCCTCACGGTCTTCTTTCCTTCCTTCCTCATTTCTCCCTCACCTCGTCTAATCTTTATTCCCCTTTCCTGTTCTTCCTTCGTGTCACTGAACATCCCATTTTCTCCTGTTCATCATTTTTCTCTCTCCTCTCTTAACTCTTTCCTCCCTCATCCCTCCCCCTTCCTGCTTTCCGTTTCCTTCCCTCTCTTAACTTTCCTCTCTTTCTCTCCCAACCATCCTTACCTGTTCTACCTCTTCTTTATTCCATCTTTAACTGTTCTTCCTCCTTCCTCCTCCCCTCTCTCACCCTTTCTCCCTATCTCCCCAATTCTCCACTTCTCATCATTCCCTGCTCTCCCTTCCTTGCGTCCTCCCTGAATCAGTCTTGCTTCCTCTCCCTCCCTCGCTCCTTCCTTCCTCCCTCTTTCCTTGCTTCTCCCTGAACCTCTCTTGCCTGTTTTTCTTCTCTTGCTTCTTCCTAAACTCGCTTCCATGCTCTCCCTCCCTCCTTCCTCCCTGCTTTCCCTCCCGCCTCCCTGAACTCCTCTTCTCTGCTCTCCTTTCTTCCTTCCTCCCTGCTCACCCTCCCTCCCTCACCCTCAACTCCTCTTCCCTGCTCTCCATGGTTCTCCCTTTTTCCTTGTTCACCCTCTCGCCTGTTCTTCCTCCCTCACTCCTCTTCCCTGCTTTGCCTCCCTCGCTCCTTCCATCTCCCCTCTTTCCCCGCTTTCCCGCCCTCGCTCCTTTCTCCCCTCTGTCCCTCCTCTCCTTCCCTTCCCCTTTTGCCTGTTCTCCCTCCCTGCTTGCTCGCCGCCGCAGGGGATTGAGTAAGCGGGTCGCCGGACGGGCACTTTTCCTCCGCCCTATTCTCAAAAGCTTCTCCCGGTTTCAGACTCGAGGGTTCGGTCGTTCGTTGCGCCCAAGGACCACAAAAATTACTCTGATTTCATGAATAGATTTCCTCAACTGCAACGGACTAGACTACACTGGCCGAGACTGGGCTGGACTGGACTTCATTAGTATAGACTGGATTGGAATGGACTCAAGGCAACACGATACTGGAATGGAAAAGACTGGACTCAGCGACACTTATCTGGACTGGAATGAAGATGACAAAAAATAGCACAAGACTGGAATGGATGAGACTGGACTTCATTTGTATAGACTGGATTGGAATGGACTGGAATTGGAATGGAAAAGATTGAACTGGGTGGCACGAATTTGGAATGGAATGAAGATGACAAAAGACAAAACAGGTCTGGAATGGACAAGACTGGACTGGGCTACACTTGGACAGGACTGGAATGGACTCAACAAAAAACAGCAGAGGACTGGAATGGAGAAGATTGGAATGGGCGACACTAACTGGGAATGGAAGGAAGATGACAAAAAAGACAGCAGAAAACTGGAATGGACAAGACTGGACTGGGCTACACTTGGACTGAACCGGAATGGACTGAAGAAAAAACAACAGAAGACTGGAATGGAGAAAATTGGACTGGGTGACACTAACTGGGAATGGAAGATGACAAAAAAACAGCACAAGACTGGAATGGACGGAACTGGACTTAACTACTCTTGGACTGGATTGGAATGGACTCAAGACATGACAACACAGGACTGGAATGAAGAAGATTGGACTGGGCGACACTAACTGGGAATAGAAGGAAGATGACAAAAGACAAAACAGGACTGGAATGGACGGAACTGGACTGGGCTACACTTGGACTGGACTGGAACGGCCTCAAGCAAAAACATCAGAAGACTGGAATGGAGAAGATTGAACTGAACTGGACTCTCCCTGACACACGACGAGGACTAGACTGCTGATTTTGTGTTTGGTCGCCCTTGGCCCCCCGTATCCCACACACAGACGCTATTGTCATCCATCGGGAATGTTTTACAGGCTTTTAGGGCGGCGCAGCGGTCCATTCATGCAGGGAGGCGGGCTAAAAGCTGCCTCTCTATAGGGCCGAGTGGCAGGCTCAGACCCGGCCGCCACCCCGCCAACGCCGAGCCTCCAAGCGCCGGGACTCACAACGCTACCAGACTCATACTCATCACCTTGAATTCGTCGGTTTCAGCCTCAAAACTAACGTACCGACACAAATAACGATACTCAATGAAGTCCATCGTTGAAACTGTTGATTACTGGTGGTTTTATGCAGTAGTTATTGGTCAGGAAAAGGGAAATACAGTGTGGTGAGTGCGATAATGTAACTTTGGCTTCCTGGCTGGTTGGTTGGGAGGGGCCGGCCAGACTCTCTCTCTCTCTCTCCCTCCCCTCCGGCCGAACGATCACAATGCCGAGGACGAGTAGTAAGTTGCAACATTTTTATAATCCAGAGAAATGCGAGTCCTCAAGAAATATATACGATTCCAGGCAGCAGCAACGGAGGAGGAGGAGGAGGAGGAAGAGAAGCAGGAAAAAGCAAGAAGTTGGTTTCGAATTCAATTTTTCCACATTTTCAGAATTTTATACTTTCCATTAGTGATATTTTTTGTGTAAGGTAAGGTGGAACTCATGCAATGTTGGGTTAAGTGACTGCTTCGGGCGACCACAACATGTCCGCAGGTATGCCAGTGTGATTGTTACCGTGTTGTTGTTAGCATTTCAATAGTGGTTTAGTAGTTAGTAGTTAGTTTCGCTGGGTGCCTTTCTTTTCCTTTTTGCAGCAAAGGACACAGTTCAAGGGCAAAAAGAAAAAGGGATTAGATTATTGTGGCGTTTTGTCTTGGCGCCGGTACTGCGGGGTCATATGGCACAGGATATAGTCCAAAAAGACTTGTAATTTAAAACTATATATATAACCGGAAAAAAATTAAATGATATAAACAACAACAATAAACCAGCTAAAAATTTAAAAAAAATTATAAAAAATATTAATAGAACTATATAAAACCGGTTAAAAATAAAATACAAGATAAAAACAACGATACAAAGTCAATACGAGGGAAACAATGAAAAAAAAAAAAGTCCGCAAGTCACTGCTCCCATCAAAAAAAAGTTAAGAGAAGTGGCGAAAAGAGAGATCTACTTCTTTACGTTCAACAAATACTAAGCCCTCGTCTTCTACTGCTTCTAAGTCAAGCTCCATTCCTTTACCTTCTTATGTATACAAAAGATACTACACTCCCCTGTTTCGTATCCTGTCAATGAATCAAAATATCCTCACTGTCGATAATTTCCAAAAGAGAGGTGTACTTCTTTACGTTCTACAAATACTAAGCCCTCGTCTTCTACTGCTTCTGTCTAAGTCAAGCTCCATTCCTTTACCTTCTTATGTATACAAAAGATACTACACTCCCCTGTTTCGTATCCTGTCAATGAATCAAAATATCCTCACTGTCAATAATTTCCAAAAGAGAGGTGTACTTCTTAACGTTCTACAAATACTAAGCCCTCGTTTTCTACTGCTTCTGTCTAAGTCAAGCTCCATTCCTTTACCTTCTTATGCATACAAATGGTACGACACTCCCCTGTTTCGTCTCCTGTCAATAAATCAAAAAATCCTCACTGTCAATAATTTCAGGGCGAATTATTATTATAAACCCCATTCATTGTCCTTCCATCCGTGTCCCTTATCATATGTTTCTTTTCAGCGTGACGTGAATCTTCCGTATACCGTAAGATACTACGATGGAAATTGAAACAAGCTACCATCAATCACTCGTTAGTAACCATGACCTTTGTAAATGGTATCTTCTCTTCAGTGTCAAAATCAAGCTCTCTTCAATCCGATGCCTCAGTTTTCAAGCCACTCCTCCTCTCCTCTGTCACTTCCCTAAGAACAAATCATCTCCGTTCAGTTCCTTTTCCATGTCTACACTGCATCCGTTCATCTTCCTGCCTGTCTTCGGATACGACTAATAAATAACTCCAAACTCTCCTCCCACACTCTCCTAAGTAACCTCCCTATTAAAATTCCTGTCCGTTTCCCTATTTCTCCCTCCTCCCTATTTCAAGTGTTGAGGGGAGAGTGGGCAGACAGCTTTCTCCCTTAATTTTCTCTCTCCTCCCCTCTTTTCGGTGGTGGTGGTGGAGGGGGGGAGGGGGGGTGCTGAGGGCGGCAATCAGTAATCCATAACCCCTTGTGCTGGTCCCCTCGCCATTCCCCTCACGCCCTCAGCACTCCCCTCGAGACCCTCACTCACAGGGAAGCCCGCAGACCTGTTACCGATCTTTACAGTATTATTCCTGGCCATTACGTGAGGAGAAGGAGGAGGAAAAGGAGGAGGAGGAGGAGGAGGAGGAGGAGGAGGAGTGAATTAAGGAGCTGACGAGGAATCCTGTTGAGAATGGCAAGGCAGGTGTGTGTGTATGTGTGTGTGTGTGTGTGTGTGTGTGTGTGTGTGTGTGTGTGTGTGTGTGTGTGTGTGTGTGTGTGTGTGTGTCGGAAAAAATGTAAAAAGGAAACAGAGGAAGAGGACGAAGACGAGATGTGACTGAATGAGTGATGCTGAGAGGCAGGAGGAGGAGGAGGAGGAGGAGGAGGAGGAGGAGGAGGAGGAGGAGGAGGAGGAGGAGGAGGAGGAGGAGGAGGAGGAGGAGGAGGAGGAGGAGGAGAGAGGAATAAGGAGAGAGAGAGAGAGAGAGAGAGAGAGAGAGAGAGAGAGAGAGAGAGAGAGAGAGAGAGAGAGAGAGAGAGAGAGAGAGAGAGAGAGAGAGAGAGAGAGAGAGAGAGAGAGAGAGAGAGAAATAAGCTATGGGACAGAAAAACAGAGGTATGGCAAGATAAAGACTCCAATCCTCGGTTTCAACACACAATGGACCTGTTAACTAATTGAAATCTAAAAAGGGAAGGAGTCGGAATAGCGAATGATCAACGGCGGAGTCTTCTAGCACGCGTGGGCCGGCGATCCTGCACACTCTCAGCCACACCTAATGGCATTCTTTCTGACGAGGGGATCTCCATTTTCGACGCAAGAGGCGGCAGCTGTTGAAGGGGGAAGGGAAAAAAAGGAAGAGGCGGAGAGGATGGAGGATGGGAAGTGTGGTGGTGGAGAGGAGACGAGTGGGAAGGAGCAGGATGTGATGTGGAGGAGTTAAACTATTGATGTGATTTTAACCCGGTAGCTGCAGGGATCATGTTTCTTAAAGGCCCCTCTAAGCGAGAAAAATGAGAAAAAAGCATCACTCACGCAAACCATTTCCTAATATATATCAACGCATTTGTGATCAGTTTATGCATCATCTATTTTGGGAGGTTTATATCATGGCAAAAATGTGGCCCGTCGCTGGTACACGGTAAAGCCACAAATTTGGCCCGTCGCTGCAACACGGTAAAGCCACAAATTTGGCCCGTCGCTGCTACACGGTAAAGCCACAAATTTGGCCCGTCGCTGCTACACGGTAAAGCCACAAATTTGGCCCGTCGCTGCTACCGGGTTAATTGATCTGTTTTGCGGTCTATGGATGAAGTGCAATTAAAAAAAAGTCCCTTCGAGTAAGAAAAATTGAGTAGCGTTGAAAATAGCTCGTGGTGTGGAGTGGAGGAGTGGGAAGGAACAGGATGTGATACAGAGGAGTTGAAACCTTTTGTATGCGATTTGAATTTTAAGGTCTATGGGTGACGTGAAATTAAAAAAAAAAAAAAAAGTATCTTCGAGTGTAAAGAAAACGAATCGAGTTGAAAATAGATCGTGGTGGATGAGATGCAGAGAAGTTGAAACCCTTTTTTTATGCAATTTGAATTTATCTGTTTATTTACGTTCAACTGGATGACGTGAACTTAAACAAAAAAGTATCTTCGTGTGAAAAGAAAACGCATCGAGTTAAAAATAGATCGTAGTGGAGAGGGGACGAGCGTGAAGGAACAGGATGAGATGTAGAGTATAATTGAAACCTTTTCTTAATGCGATTTGAATTTATCCGTTTTACTTTCCATGAATGAAGTGAAATAAAAAAAATATCTCCGTGTAAAAAAAAAATGGGGTTGAAAAAAAGTTATTGATGATATTACTCGCAAATTCATCACTAGGAAATGCAATTAAAAAAAAAAAGTGCCTTCCTCTAAAGAAAAGTGAATGGCGTGTATTATAGATTGCGATAATGTTTCTCCTAAAGCCATCACTACGTATTTACCTGTGAAGATATATCCGTCTATCTTAATTGTTTATTACTTGATCAAACAACTAATCCCTCACTCCATCGTTCAGTCAATCAGTCAGCCATTCAATCAATCAATCAGGCATTCAATTCATCAATCAATCAATTAATCAGTCAATCATTCAGTCAGTCAATCAGTCAGTCAATCAATCAATTAATCAATCAGTCAATCATTCAGTCATTCAGTTAGCCATTCAATCAATCAATCAATCAATCCATCAATTATTCATTCAGTTAATCCAAATAGGTATTCAAGTCCACTCACACCCGGCTTTCTATCTACCAGTACCTCGTCAATCTATTCGCGCGCCGGCTCAACAGTCCTGGCGGAGACTATAAACAGTTTGCCAATTCCGTCTATTGAATAGCCTCTTGCGCTGGCCCACACCTGCCAATGACAGGTAAACACGGAAAAGCACCAGAGAAAACAGAAGGCGCCTGCAGAACACTTTTATCTTACACTCCTTTCCGTCTACTCTATCTCGAACTTCTCTTTTTCCTCTTCCTTTCTCTTCCTTTCTTCTTCTCGTACTACACACATAAGAAGGTCAGGCTGCAGAACGCTCTTTTAGCCTTTTTCCTTTTGCACTTTTATGCACCTCTTCCTCTATTTTTTCCTTTCCCTTCCTTTTTATTTTATTACCCATGAAAACACGTCTCTTTTTCTTCTTCCTTTCTCTTCCTTTCTTCTTCTTGTACTACACATATAACAAGGTCAGGCTGCAGAACGCTCTTTTAGTCTTTTCCTTTTGCATCTTTACAAACCTCTTCCTCTACCTTTTCATTTCCCTTCCTTTTTATTTTACTACGCACGAAAACACATTAGACGGCAGCATACCTTTATCTCACAGTTCATTCCCTTCCACACCTTAACGCACCTCTCATTTTTTTTATTTTTTTCTCTTCCTCATTCTTGTGCTTTAAAACAGGGTCAGGTTGCAGAATACTTTTACCTTACACATCTTTCACTTCTACACTTCTATCACACCTTTCCTTCTTCCACTTTCTTGCATTTCCTTCCTTTTTCTTGTACTACACAAAAACAACAGCAGGCTGCAGAATTCTTTGATCTCACAGTTCTATCCCTCCGACACCTTTACGCACCTCTCCTTCTTCCTCTTCCTGCCTCTTCCTTCCTCCTCCTTGTACTACACATGAAACAATACAGGTCTGCGAAAGAACACCAAAGACTCGACCTGTTTGTTCACTCGGTTCCTTTACTTCAGGAGAGAATACCAAGAAAACAGCGGAGGGAGAATTGGTATGTAATGAAGGGAGAAATAATAAGAGAAAGCAGAATGAGGCATGAAGGAAGGAAGAAAGGAAGGGAGGAAAGGTTAAGTTGAAGAGGTTGAGGATTAAAGCCCCTTCTTCATTTTCTTCTTTCCTTCCTTCCATATCTTATTTGTTCTTTGTTTTTCCTCTATCTTATTCTAACTTATTTTTTTTTCTTACTGAGCAACATTAACTCACCTTCATCTTCCCTTTCTTTCTGCCTTCCTTCCTTCTTTCCATCCTTTCATCCTTCCTTGCTTCCTTCCTTCCTCGCTCCCTCCCTACCTCCCTAACTACCTACCTACCTACCTTCCTTCCTTCCTTCCTTCCTTGTTTGCTTGCCTCCTTCCTCCCAGCCTTTCTTCCTCACTCACTTCCTTCCTCCCTTCCTTCCTTCCTTTCTTCCTTCCTTCCTCCACTCATTCTCTTTTTATTATTGCTTTCCTTCAAAACTTACATTCTTTTCCCTCCGCATTTTCCTTTATTAAGAAAGACAACGTAACATACACAACTCACACATATTTCCAGTTTTCTTCCCACGTAAGTCCTTTTCTTAAAACCCTTATCTTCTTCCCTCCTTCCTTCCTTCCTTCCTTCCTTCCTTTCTTGCTTCTCTCCTTCCTTCCTTCCTTCCTTCCTTCCTTCCCTCCTTCCTTCCTTCCTTCCTTCCTTCCTTCCTTCCTTCCTTCCTTCCCTCCTTCCTTCCTTCCTTTCGTGCTTCTCTCCTTCCTTCCTTCCTTCCTTCTTTCCTTCCTTCCTTCCTTTCTTCCTTCCTTTCTTGCTTCTCTCCTTCCTTCCTTCCTTCCTTCCTTCCTTCCTTCCTTCCTTCCTTCCTTCCTTCCTTCCTTCCTTCCTTCCTTCCTTCCTTCCTTCCTTCCTTCCTTCCTTCCTTCCTTCCTTCCTTCCCTCCTTCCTTCCTTCCCTCCATCGCTTCTTCTCCCCTCCATTCTCTCCTCTCAAACTGCGCCAACACACAAAGCGATTCAGAAAGCTAACGATTGGAAGAGAAAAAATAAATAAACCGGAGGCAGATAATAAGAAACCGAAGAAGATTGCTATAGTTTATAATGACAGATTCAGGTACAATTATAATTCTTTTTAACTCGCCCCTACACCAAATAAGAAGGAAAAAGTGATGCCCGATAATTTTTTGCTTTGTTTCTCGCACCATAACAGAAAGAGGGAGGAATATGTGGGGTCAGAAGGGTGAACTATTGTCTATCTGTTATCTTCCTCTTTTTAATCGAGAATATTTTTTTTGTTTTGGACTTCATTATTAGAAGGGAAGTAGGAAGATGAAAGAGGAGGAGGAAGAGGTGGAGAAGGAGGAGGAGGAGGAGGAGATGAAAGAGGAAAAGGATGGCGAGATGAAAGAGGAGGAGAAGGACAAGATGAAACTGGAGGAGGAGGAAGAGGAACAGGACGAGGAGGAGGAGAGGGTAAAGAGGGAGGGGGTAGAGGAGGAGGAGGAGGAGGAGGGGGATTAAGATGTGTGGATAGATTATTAAATTCCGAGAAATTCTTTGCTGCGAAGTATGTAAATATAAATATCTAGGGAAGAGATTAATAATGTGCCTTTCTTTCGTTTATAAACCACTTCGCCGAGGAGAAAAGAAAGACTCCACTACAATGAAAGGGGACCGAATGCGACTGATGAATAGAATAAGTAGGTCACCATAACAAAAGAGAAATATAGATAGATAGAGAAAGGAGAGGAAAAGGAATAAGAATAGAAAGCATAAACAGGGATAACTGAGCAGTTTACAAAGCCTTATTGATGTAAACGATAATGACTTTGACACAGAACAGAACAAGGAAAAGAAACTACAAAGAAGAATGGGAAGACTATAAAATAAAATAAATCGTGAAGGAAAGCAAAGAAGTCCAAATAAACAAATACAAAAAACTGAAGGAAAAGGACATGAAATAGGAGATGGCGAAAACGAAAAAGAAAAAAAGACAAAACCAAGGAAGAAAAAACAAGGCCGACACGATACGAAGAAAATATGAGAAAAAAAACTAAAACAAGAAAAAAATAAAAACAAAACAGGAAAACTAAAAATAACAATCACAAAAAAAATCACAAAAGCGGAAAGAAGCAAAAACGAGGTAATAAATGAGCAGAAAAGAGTGAGAGTGAGGAAGAGGAAGCAGAGCCAGCAGGAGGAGGAGGAGGAGGAGGAGGAGGAGGAGGAGGAGGAGGAGGAGGAGGAGGAGGAGGGGGAGGCAGAGGAAGGAAGAGGATATAATGAGATGAAAAAAAAAACCGCGTGCAAAGAAAACGGAGAGCAGTTTAAGGCTGGGTAATGAGAGGTATATTAATTACGGCGGCCCGGCGGGGGGTGACTGCGCTAATTCCCTTGGGCGGAGATTATATTTTTTTCCGCTCTCTCTCTCTCTCTCTCTCTCTCAGCCAAAAAATATAGAAAAAAAAAGCTAATTTGGAATGAGAAACAGAGGCAATGGATAAAAAGCGAGAGGAAGAGGAGAAGAAGATAAGGAAAGATGAAGATGAACGGCTGAAGTAAAATAATGGAAGTAAGAGAAAGACGGGAAGAAGGGAAGGAGGAAATAATGACGAAGGAAGACGAGGAAATGAACGGCAAAATAAAAGAAGAAATGTTAAGGACAGGAAATAAAGAAGGCGACGAATGCATAATAGGAAATATACGTACTTTATTTTCCTTCAAAGGCTGAAATATATAATCTGTTTAATAATGTGAACTTGAAAACAGTATTCTCTCTCACCCTTCTTTTTTTTTTCTTTTCCTATGCTCTTGTTTTTTCTTCCCTTCTTTCCTTTGTTTTCCACTTTCTTCTTTCCTTCCCACATTTTTCCATCCTTCCTTCCTTCCCAGTTTCCCTCCTAATCCTTTTCCATATGTGAACTTGAAAACAGTATCCCCCTCTCACCCTTCTTCCTTTTTTTCTTTTCCTCTGCTTTTATTTTTTTCTTCCCTTGTTTCCTTTGTTTTCCACTTTCTTCTTTCCTTCCCACATCTTTCCATCCTTCCTTCCTTCCTTCCCAGTTTCCCTCCTAATCCTTTCCCATATGTGAATTTGAAAACAGTATCCCCCTCTCACCCTTCCTTTTTTTTCTCTTCCTCTGCATTTATTTTTTCATTCCCTTCTTTCCTTTCTTTCCCACTTCCTTCTTTCGTTCCCACATCTTTCCTTCCTTCCTTTCTTCCTCTGCTTCTAATTTATTTTTCCTCTCCTTCCTTCCTTTCCCACCTCCTTCCCGCTTCTTCCCTTCCGTCCTTCCTTCCCATTTTCCCTCCTAATCCCTTACCTCTTTTTTCCCCTTCATGAAAAAGCCACTGAGGAGAAGCTAATCCCTGCCCTGCAACTACACGCCATTACTACCACATTCCCTGTACCTTTCCCTTTCCCTTCGCTCGCTTTTCCTCGCCTGAACACTCTCATAAAAGGGGAAGGATTCTGGTTTTACAGCATGACATCGAGTCGTGTTCATTTCTACCTCACATTTTTATTTTTTTTCTCTTACCCTGAACGCATATCCCCTTCCTTTCATGACCTGTTCTTACCTTCCCTGCCTTCCCTCCCTTCACTTTAAAAGACTTATCCTTCGCCACTGCAAAAAGAAAATATACATAGTTGTGCTTAAAATGGCAGGATGGTAATTATGCAAATCCTCACTATTCACTCACTCTCTCAACATATCCAATAGTGAACAAGCCTCTCTTTTTTTTTTAGCTTCATCCTAACTAGTATTGGAAAGATATAGATAAATAGAAGTATAGATAGACTGATATAGATAAAGATAATAGATTGAGATGGAGAGAAGCAGCGCCTTTTTTGTGCTTATCTTTATTCTTAACGGTAGCGAAAAAAATATAGATCGAATTAAATACAGATAAAATTAGAAAGAAAGATAGATAGATAGATAGATAGATAGATAGAAGAGAAGAGAAGAGAGAAAATCAAAGAGGAAGGACATCCGCGGCCACACATCCCTTATGAGCGGTCAACCCACGCATGGGATTGGTATTAATTTTTTCAACAGGCTTAGGGCGGCGGGGAGGAACTGGAAAGGCGCCGCCCGTCCGACTTTGTGAATCTTATATTTACTGATGCCCTGTGTGTGTGTGTGTGTGTGTGTGTATGTGTGTGAGAGAGAGAGAGAGAGAGAGAGAGAGAGAGAGAGAGAGAGAGAGAGAGAGAGAGAGAGAGAGAGAGAGAGAGAGAGAGAGAGAGAGAGAGAGAGAGAGAGAGAGAGAGAGAGAGAGAGAGAGAGAGAGAGAGAGAGAGACAGAGAGAGAGAATTACTCCCCAAATCAAGACTCCCCAAGACCCCAAACAATATTCCTGGGGTGGCGTTCCCTTCAATAACCTAGGGGGGAGGGGGGGGAGGGGGAGGGGGTAAAAGAGAAGTGGGTAGAAGGAAGAAAGAAAGATGAGGGGTGAAGGGGCAGATGAGTGGGTGGCTTGAAGAGAGTAATAAAGGAGAGTGGGAAGGGTGTGTGTGCGTGTGCGTGTGCGTGTGTGTGTGGGTGTGTGTGTGAAAGGCAGTGTTGCATAATTGTTTGTGGGATAAGGTTGCGGCAGTGTCTATGGATGAAAGGAGGAAGAGGAGAGGAGTGGGTGGCAAGCCTGATAAGAGCGATGAGGGGAGATGAAGATGAAGAACAAGACGTGGAGTTAAAGTTTGCGAGCGGATGGAGAGGTGAAGGAAGCTGAAGGGAGACGAGGAACACCAAAGGAAGACCAAGAAGACACATCAAGAGAGAGAGATTAACCGGAGAAAGGGAACAGGGCAGGTAGGAAGGGGAACGAGGCAGGTAGGAAGGAACTTACACCGGTAGCAGCGACGGGCCAAATTTGTGCCATGATATAAACCCCCCAAAATAGATGATGCGTAAACTGATCACAAATGCTTTGATATATATTATGAAATGGTTTGTGTGAGTGATGATTTTTTTTCTTATTTTTCTCGCTTAGAGGGACCATTAAGAAACATGATCCCCGATGCTGCTGGGATAGGTAATGCTGCAGTGGGCGCGAGACAAGAGACAGAGAGTTCTATGAATGGAAGACGAGAAGAATGACGTGGGCAGTATAATAAGTGAAGGATGAGATGATTGAGGCTCGGAGCACGAAAATTGAAAGATGAGATGAGATAAATAGAGGGACAGCAGGAGGGTAAAGCCAATGACACTAATCGTACTCATAGCAATTAAAAAGCTGTTAAGATTGTCGTACTGCCTTATTACATTTTATTTTTTGCTTCCCTTCTTTCCTTTCTTTCCCACTTCCTTCTTTCCTTACTTCCTTCCCATTTTCCCTCCTAATCCCTTACCTCTTTTTTTCCCCTTCATGAAAAAGCCTATCTCCCATTCTCTAAGCTAAACTGGTCGAACTTACACCTATACTCATTGACCTTTACCTGCTATTTCTAACACCAGGACCTTTATAAGTAAGACGACAGGAGGAGAAGACTGAGAAGCTGATTAAGCAATAATAACGTAAAGAAACAGCTGACAAGAACGATGCAGAAGAAAAGAATGCAGAACTCGAAGGATTAATACAGGGAGGGAGGTCGAGGGAAGGAGGGGTTAACGTTACAAAATGAACTGAGGAAAGAGTTTATAGAAGTTGAGGGAAACCGAAGCCAGAAGGTTATGGGGGACAGAAGGGAGGTTGATTAAAGCAGGGAGGAAGGAGGTGAGGCAGGGTGGTAGGGAGTGAAGCAAAGGGGTTGGAAATGAATCAGGGAGGTTAGAAGCAGGGAAGGTGTGAAAAGGAAGACTGAAAGTGAGGTAGGGAAGTAGGGTGAGGAAGGCAGACAGGGAAGTGGTGTGAGAAGGGAGATTGAAAGTGAGGTAGGGAAGAAGGGTGAGGAAGGGAGACAGGGAAGTGGTGTGAGAAGGGAGATTGAAAGTGAGGTAGGGAAGAAGGGTGAGGAAGGGAGACAGGGAAGTGGTGTGAGAAGGGAGATTGAAAGTGAGGTAGGGAAGCAGGGTGAGGAAGGGAGACAGGGAAGTGGTATGAGAAGGGAGATTGAAAGTGAGGTAGGGAAGTAGGGTGAGGAAGGGAGACTGAAACTGAGGTAGGGAAGAAGGGTGAGGAAGGGAGAATGAAACTGAGGTAGGGAAGTAGGGTGAGGCAGGGAGGTTGAAAGGGAGGTAGAAATTGAGGCACGACGGCAGAGGGCAAGGCAGGGAGTGAGGCAGTGCGGCGGGTGGGGAGAGGTTGGGTAGTCTGTTTGTCAAAAGAAAGTGAAGGTGTATACGCCGGCCACGTCACGTCCAGGTGAGCCAACACACACACACACACACACACACACACACACACACACACACACACACACACACACACACACACATACACACACACACACCTGGACACGAAAACCGTTCAGCGTAACTTTTAAAACTCCGTGGAGCCAAAAATACATGACAGCCTCGAATGGGTCTACAATCTTCTATTTTCCCTTTCAAATAGTCCCCCTCAAAAAAGGACACCCCGACAGACAGACACACCACCAGCGCTCTCTCTCACATGCCACTTAAAATTTGCAACATATAGATAATTAAAAACACAAATTAAAAGAGAGAGAGAGAGAGAGAGAGAGAGAGAGAGAGAGAGAGAGAGAGAGAGAGAGAGAGAGAGAGAGAGAGAGAGAGAGAGAGAGAGAGAGAGAAATACAAAAAAGACATTGCAGGGAGCGTACTACAAATGAAGAACAAACAAAACTACCTCAGAGACAGAAAAGGGAGAGGGAAAAAGAAAAGGAAAGGTAGAAAGGCAGGTGGCGGATAAGGGGAAGGGAAGGGAGGAAAGGGAGAGCAGAACGCAAGAGAGGGAGGGAGGGAAAAAACGAGGGAGGAGGGAGAGAAGTTGTTCCTCAAAGGGCTGTAGACACACTGAGGGGGAGGAGAGAAGAAACTTGTACAAAGGTAAACAGGTGCAATAATTATAAAGCCGTGATTAAATACCTGTGTGTGTGTGTGTGTGTGTGTGTGTGTGTGTGTTTCTGCAATCACTGACGATCATAAGGAGTCTGCAAGAGGCCGGTAGGATTATACAAGGCACCTGCTGTAAGATTCTACCTATCCTCACTCTCCATGAATTTATCTAACTATATCTTGAAGGTGTCTATGGAATTGGCACCCACAACATGACTGCCAGGCTTGTTCCACTCGTCCACCACTATACTGATAAACCCAGTCAAACCAATTCCTACGTGTCCTACCCAGCTCTCCTACCACAAGAACCTTCGTAATTACATCTTTTAAATCCCTTCACCCATTTATAAACTCCAATCAAGTCTTATCGCACCCCTCGCTTTTCTACAGAATGCAAATTTTAATGTTTATGTCTGTTTATATCTGTTTTTCAATCGGTATATATATTTTGTCATTCTCTTCCGAACAGATTCTAAAATATTGATATTCATTCTAATAGTAAGGAGACCAGAACTGACCGGCATATTCGATTCTCTTCCTCCTCCTCCTCCTCCTCCTCCTCCTCCTTCTTCTTCTTCTTCTTCCT
>NC_066518.1:7851609-7909109 GCF_024679095.1 Eriocheir sinensis
ACACACACACACACACACCTCCCCCCTCCCCCCACCACACACAAAGCTACAGTCACGCACTCCCTCACGCTAACAACTTAAAGAAGGGAGAAGAAAAAACTGCATTAAGAGAGTTGAGAGGAGCACGAAGAGTCACGGGAAACGCAACAATTTGTACAGAACGTGACAAAGTACTGAGGGCGGAGGAATCACCAGAGGAGGGGGGAAGAGAAAGAAAGGGAGGGTGCAGAAGGGTGGTGGGGGAAGGAAGGGAAAGGGGAAAGAAGGAACAGCGGAAAAGATCTAAAGGATAAGTGGGTATGGGAAGGAGAGATTGTCGAGAGAAGGGGAAGAATAATTTGAGGGAAGATTGTAGAAAATGAGGGAAGTAGGAGATACTGAGGTTAGAAGAAACTGAGGGAAGATTATACGAAATGGAGAAGAGAAAAAAATGTAGGAAGATGAGAGGTATATTATGGGAAAATAAGATAAATTGAGGGAAGTTTGGAAAGAATGAGGTAAGAAAAAACTGAGGGGGGATAGTAAAAAAATACGATAGAAGAAATTGAGGTAAGATAAGCTAAAATTAGAGAAAATACGAGATATTGAGAAGGGGAAGGAAGGGAAAGGGGAAGATAAACGTTGTCAAAACTACAAAAGGGAGGAAGAGATGAAGGGTGGTGACATAATTAGAGAAGTGAAGGAGAATAAAAGGAGGAAGAGGAAGACAAAGATGAGGATGAGATGAAGAGTGAGGACATATTAGAGAAGTGAAGGAGAATAAAAGGAGGAAGAGGAAGACAAAGGTGAGGATGAGATGAAAAGTGAGGACATATTAGATAAGTGAAGGAAAATAAAAGGAGGAAGAGGAAGACAAAGGAAAGGAAGAGCTGAAGGGTAAGGACATATTGGAGAAGTGTAGGAGAATAAAAGGAGGCAGAGGAAGACATCATAAAAAGGGGACAGAGAAAGGGAAAACAGAAGAATCAGAGGTGCAGGTAAACAGTATGAGGACGAGAATGGGTTAAGAGATAAAGGAGGAAGACAGGAAGGGGAAATGGGTTTACAGGAACAGAGATATGAATGACGAGGATAATGATAAAAGATACAAACAGAAGAAGAGGAAAGGTAAATCTGATGTGTACGGAGAAAGGCAAGGCTAAAGAAAACAAAGCAAAGATGAACAAAGAACTAAAAGATAAAAGGGAGGAAGCATGGAAAAACGAGGAAGCCAAGTACGCAAACACGAAAGGAAATCACAGGAAAGCAACAGTAGTGGAAAATGGGATTAAATCATGACAAAGAAGACATAACAAGAGGGAACGAACGTCTCCGGGAAACGAGAGAAAGAGATCACAAATGGAGAAAGAAGAAAACGGGAAGAATAACAAAAGAAGAAGAAACATAAAGCGATGATGATTAAGATTGAGGAAGACGAATGAAAAGAAAAAGAAGATGGCGAAGAAGATGGGAACAGTAAACGCAAAGGAAAACAAAAAGAAACATCGAAAACACATAAAAAACGATGATGATTAAGATTGAGGAAGACGAATGAAAAGAAAAAGAAAGATGGCGAAGATGAGGACAGAAAACGCAATGGAAAACAAAAGAAAAAGAAACATCAAAAACACATAAAACGATGATGATTAAGATTGAGGAAGACGAATGAAAAGAAAAAGAAATATGGCGAAGAAGATGGGGACAGTAAACGCAAAGGAAAACGAAGAAAAAGAAACCTCAAAAACACATAAAAAACGATGATGATTTAGATTGAAGAAGTTGAATACAAAGAAAGAAAAAGAAAACACAAAACTCGAGAACGAATAATAAGATAACAAAAAAATAGGAGAAAGAGGGGAATTAGGAAACGTATGAAAAGGAGGAGGGTGAGGTAAACTGGGAGAGAGCGAGAAAGCTAGATAGAAAGAAAAAGATACAGAACGAAATCGAATAAAAAAGATTACGAAAGCAAGAGGAAAAGAGGAAAATTAGGAAGGGTAAGGAAAGGAGGAGGGTGAGGTAAAGAGGGAGAGACCGAGATAGAAAAAAATAAGCACGAAAACGAATAAAAACAACAAAAACTGAAGAGAAGGAGTGAAATTCAGAAAGGGAAGGAGGAGGGTGAGGTAAAGAGAGACAGACAGAGAGCGAGATGGAAAAAAGATAAGCACAAAAACAAACAAAGAGTAAAAGGAAATTAAGAAAGGAAAGGAGAGAAGAGGAGGGTGAGGTAAAGAGAGACAGACAGAGCGAGATGGAAAAAAGATAAGCACAAAAAAACAAAGAATAAAGGGAAATTAAGAAAAGGAAGGAGGAGGAGGAAGAGGACGAGGTAAAAGGAAGAGAGCGAGATGGGGAAAAAAAGCACGAAAACGAGTAAAAACAACGAAAACTGAAGAAAAGGAGGGAAATTAAGAAAAGGAAAGAGGAGGAGGAGGAGGACAAGGTAAAGAGGGAGAGAGCAAGGGGAAGCAGCGAGGGATTAAGGGGAAGGTGAAAGACTATGATACACCGCGTCCCCTCCACCTGTAATCAGCGCTCACCTATAATTCTGCACAGGTGCGTCCCAGTGTGATTACCTGTGTGTTTAGGAATTCGTGTGTGTGTGTGTGTGTCTGCTTCTCGTTAATGATCAGTCACACACACACACACACACACACACACACACACACACACACACACACACACACACACACACACAAACACACACACACTGACATATCTTTATCATCCGCACACGAACTTTTCCTTGTATTTGTCAGTGTGAAATTACTGCCTTCCTCGTTCACGCACTTGTTTTACTTTCCAGAAACAGAAGAAGAAAAAAAAAAAAACAGAAAAAAACACGGAGGTTTACTCACACATGAAAGTAATACGCATACATTAACATCCACACATTTATAATCACGATTCAGGTTCAATTAACTCAGTATTTAACCGATTTATAACACACACACACACACACACACACACACACACACACACACCTGATATATAAGTCTGCACTCCTAATAATCACCTTAGCAATAAATCCTACTTTAATTACCAATAAGGCTCTCTCTCTCTCTCTCTCTCTCTCTCTCTCTACCCCCCCCCCCTTTCCCCTCCACAACCCTCTCCCTCCCCAACAATTACCTTTCACCTGCGTTTACCTTCTCCTCCTCCTCCTCCTCCTCTCACCTGGCCACACCTATGCATGCTCACCTGTGCCGGTCACGTGACGAGGAGCAATCACGTAGCTAATTCCGGCTCAGCCACAGACATTCCTCGTTGTAATGGCCCCCTGCCGAAAAAAATAATGATCGTGTTACCTTAATCCGCAGGCGTCAAGGGTTATGCGGACGGCACCTCCCCCCCCTCACCCTTACCCTACATACCCCCTACCTTCCCCTTCCTTTGTCTGGCTCTGAAGTATGGGAGGAGGAGGGGGGGGGGGGGCTAATGATGAAGGGAGATAGGGAAGCTACCTTAGTCCGCAGGCGTCAGGGGTTATGCGGACGGCGCCTCACCCCCTCATCCTTACCCTACATACCCCCTACCTTCCTCTTCCCTTGCCTGGCTCTGAAGTATGGGAGGAGGGGGTGGGGTGTGCTAAGGATGAGGGGAGATAGAGAAGCGCGGACGACACCTTACCCCTTCCCCATTCCCTTCCCCTACCTTTCACTCTTTTCCCCTTTCCCGGTCTGACTGTGGAGTAGGGGGAGACTGGAGAGGTGTGGGGGGAGAGGGGGGAGATAGGGAAGCTACCTCAGGCCACAAGCGTCAATGATTATGCGGACACTACTACCTCAATCTTCATCATTTACCTTCCCCTTCCTTCTTCCCCTTCCCTGTCTACCTGGATATGTGTGGGGGGGTGGGGGGTGGGGAGCAAGGGTAGGACTAATAGCAAAAGTGTAGGAAAGGTGTTGATAAGGTGAGGGAGGAGAAATTTCAGGTGAGGTGTGATTGTGTGTTTCTGTGCGAAGGGAGGGGAGAGAGGGAGGGAGCTGGGGCTGGCCGGGGTGGATGGAGGGGGTAATAGGTGTCGTGGGAAGCGTTTGAGAGAGGTGAGTGAATACCTTGGCGTGAGGTGAGGTAGTGTGTTCAGATAAGAGAATGTGCTGGTAAAGGCGAGGAAAGAGAGGACAGAAGGGGATAAACGGAAGGAGAAGGAATAGCATGACAGAGGTGACGGTTTGGGAGTTACGGATTATGATAAAAACTAAGCAGGAAGCGGTGGATAAAGGTTGGATGAGGAGAGGTGATGAGTAAAGAAAAGAAGCTCGAAAATAGAGGTTGATACGCTGGCAAGGGTAGTTGAGAGCCACCACATGGGACAGGAAACGAAAAGGAAAAATAGAAGATGGATATGGAAAAGGAAAGAAGGAAATTATGACAACTGAAAGGAATGACAGAATAATGATGGAAAGAGAGAAAGAAAGGGAAGGAAAAGAGAGGAGGTGAAAATATAAGAATAAATGAAGGAAAGAGTTCGAGAGAAAGGAAGGAGTTATAGAAAAAAAATACGAAAAAAAAGAAGATTACGGAAATGGAAAGCAAAGGAACACAAATAAATAAAGAACAAAGACAGGAAAAGAAAGGAAAAACACTTGAACGAGAATTTCAAAAGATATAAAAAGAAGAGAGAGATGGAAACGCAGGAGTAAAAAGCTAATGCAAAAGAAATAAATGATATACAGTACAACGGACGAGGGGCTGGGTAAGGAAAGGATGTGAAAGCAGGTATAGAGGGGAAAGAGCTAAGGGTGTCGTTAGAGAGGAAAGTAAAGGTAAGGATGGAATATACAGGCAGGAGTGTGAGGGAAGGATTGTCGGGATATAAAAGAGCATAGGAATGACAGGCAAAGAGGGAAGGAAGTGGCGGGGGAAGAAAGGCTGAGGGGAAAGGACACAACGAAGGATAGAAAAAGATTGAAATTGTTGAGATGAAAAACGGAAAGAAAGGTAAGAAGGAAATAGATGGAAAGAAAAATGGAGAGGCAAGGAAGGAAGGAGGGAAGAAGGAAAGTGAGAAGGAATAAAGAATAGAGAGGTAGGTGAGGGGAGGGGAGGGAAAGGAAAGGAAAGGAAAGGAGGGGAAAGGAAAGGAATGGAATGAAAAGGTAAGGAAAGGAAAGGAAAGGAAAGGAAAGGAAAGGAAAGGAAAGAAAAGGAAAGGTAAAAAAAAGAAAAGGAAAGAAAGAAAAGGAAAGAAGAAAAGAAATAAAGAAAAGGAGAGGAGAAGAAAGAAAAGAAGGAGAAAGGAATGGAAAGGAGAGATAAGGAAAGGAAAGGTAAGGATAGGAAAGAAATGGAAAGGAAAGAAACGAAAAAGAAAAAAGAAGGAAAGAAAAAAAAGGAGAGGAATGGAGAGAAAATAAAGGGAAGGATAACTCGAAAGGAAGGCGAAAGGGAATAAAGAAAGAAGTTAGGAGGAAATGAAGAAGAGACAGAAAGGAGAAAAGGAAGAAAGGAAAGGTAAAGGAAACAGTCTACATTAAAGTGATAAATTGAACACACACACAGCAGGCACGAAGGGGACACACACACACACACACACACACACACACACACACACACACCATATCTCTTATTCCTCTGTTTATCATTCCGTCTTGCCTCTTCCCTTCCTTTCTTTCTTGTTATTGCTACTCACACATCTATAATTTTCCTTCATGTTCTTCCTCAAACTTCTTTTTAGCGCAGAAGCGACTGAAAGGAAGCTAAAAATAGAGTGAGAGGGGAGTACAGGTGCGCGAGGTAGTGTCAGGTAAGGGCAGGTGTGTTAGACAAGGGAGGGTTCAATAAGAAAAGATGGAAAGGGAAGGAAGGAAAAAAAGTATGGTGGGTAAGGGGAAGGAGAGAGAGAGAGGTAAAATTACGGGTTGAATAACGGATACGAAAAAAAAAAGAAGGAAAAACAACACGTGGAATAGTAAAAAAAAAAAAAAAAAAAAAAAAAACTTTAACGGAGAAATGCAGCAAAAAACAACAAATACTAACAAACAAACAAATTATTATTATGGATGAGAAAATAACTGGATGAGATTGGAATAAGAAAAGATGATTGGTAAATTCATAAACTGAGATAAAAAAAATTGAGAGAGAGAGAGAGAGAGAGAGAGAGAGAGAGAGAGAGAGAGAGAGAGAGAGAGAGAGAGAGAGAGAGAGAGAGAGAGAGAGAGAGAGAGTCACACATTTACCTCCACAACGCTACTAAACAGCCAATCAGACAGTAACACATTTATCTGCTCTTCTCTTCCGTCTGTCTGTCAGCTATTAACATCTTTTAGGGTAAACTCCTCTCTCTCTCTCTTTGTGTGTGTGTGTGTGTGTGTGTCACGTGACGGGCCGGCCATTAGCGGGTTGATGCACCGTAGCCTCGCCGCACTACCGCAACCAACACCACCACCACCGCCACCACCACCGCTAACAACAACAACAACAACACTACCACCATACAACCACCATTATAATCTTCACCACAACCGTCATCATTATCACCACTATCACCACAACCACCACCACCACCGCTAACAACAACAACAACAACGCTACCATCATACAACCACCATTATAATCTTCACCACAACCGTCATCAATATCACCACTACCACTACTACCAACACAGCCACCACCAACATCATCACCATCATAACCACAATCACTAGTATAATAGAAGCATAATCACCATCTTCAGCTTCACCACCACCACCACCACTATAAACACCATCAACACTATCATACATCCACCACCACCACCACCACTACTACCGCAGAGGCGCACCACCCGCACCGCCACACGCAACCTTCCGTGGCGGCGGCGGCGGAGGGGCGGCTGACGGAGGAGGGACAGACGTGGTGGCAGTCGCATATGGCATTAGTAAAGCGACCTGTATGGAACGCGGCTCTGTTGTTATATCATTAGTAGTAGTAGTAGTAGTAGTAGTAGTAGTAGTAGTAGTAGTAGTAGTAGTAGTAGTTTTTAGAGTAAAGGAAGCAGCTCAAGGGCAAAAACATACGAAAAAAAACGTTAACCACTGCTCCTATAAGAGAGAGTAGTGAAGTAGTAGTCGTGGTTGAAAAAGGAACAGGAGAAGAAGAAAGAGGAAGGGGAGAAGATACATTTTATCCCCAGAAATGAAACGTGCTTAAATGACCTACAAAGCAAATGTGCCAAAACTAAAATAAAAAAAAGCGATTGTGTCATTTTCAGCCGACTTGTCATTATGTTGATTGGGCGGTGCGGCGACGGGGGGACGACGCGCGATCACTACTGAAAAACGGAGACCAAAATGACGTGGACGGAAAAGTACATATATAGGCGGAGTCAGACGTCAGCGCGGGAAGGAGGAAATAAATGTGGAAATAAAGGCGTCATTATGTAGATGCGACGTGGCGGGGGCGACATGTGATCTCTGTTTTATATTGCGAGTCTTTCATAATAATTTTACACGAACGAGGCGACGTCTGCGACCCTGAACACAACGAGTCTTGGCTATTTACATAATTACATGAGGCGAGGCGGCGAGACGCATACGTGACCTTGATACAAATTCTTTTCACTAGCCCGATGAGTTAGCTAAGCCCGAATACCTTGAGGAAAAACAAAAACACCATCCATAACATAATTACATGACCCGACCAGACAGGCCATCTTCATGTAAACACTTTTTTTCATCATTTTATCATCACTAAATATTCTCACAAGGAAATTCGGGTTCAGTTACCTTGATTAGGGTTGACAGAGTAGCCTTTCCACCGACCTAAACAAATATACAACCCTACCACGACCGTTTTCTCAGCCTATACAAACATCTAAGGCCCCAAAACCTCCCCAGAAAGCCTAAAGAAGGAGTACAGTTCTTCCCCTTCGTAACATCTCCCTCGCTGTGTTCCGAACTCTCGTCCATTTAAGCAGGAGTCAAGGAAGCAACCACTACCCCAGGAACCCAGCCAGTCAGACGATGTGGAACAGGCAAGAAAATAAATTACACGTCCTTCCTGTTACAAAGATGGTGTGATTAGTGTAATTGTAGTCTCGTTATGAGCCAGGATGTGACGAGTGATACAGCCACACCAAGAAAAACAAGCTTCCATATTTGTACTTCCTTCTCTCTCTCAAACTCACACACACACACACACACACACACACACACACACACACACGCAAAGTCAAGTAATATTCCCCACTAAGTTCCCGGAAGTGTTATGATGGACGTGAAAGCTTCGTCATTTAAAAACTGAATAAGCTGCTAAGGCCTAATCATAAATCAAAACAAAGCCGTACTAATACAACCGCTACCACTACTACTACCACTATAACTACTTCTACTACATATTACCGCCTTTACACTGCTCTTTGGGACGAGAAAACGCTAACGAGAGAGAGAGAGAGAGAGAGAGAGAGAGAGAGAGAGAGAGAGAGAGAGAGAGAGAGAGAGAGAGAGAGAGAGAGAGAGAGAGAGAGAGAGAGAGAGAGAGAGAGAGAGAGAGAAAGTTAAGAAGAGAGAAGAGGAGTAAAGGACGTGAAAGGGCGGTCGTTGAGGAAGGGAAGAGCCGCAACAGTTCCTGGATGACTTGTTCTTCACTTGTTTAGAGGACTGTGAAATCCCCGAGTGTAATCTGACTGGAGAGGTGGTGAGGTGCCACAGTGCCGGGGTGCCAGGGCGTAGATGCCGCTCCCCAGCCCTCCCCTCACCTCACCTCACCTACTACCCCCTCCAACACCCCCTCCCACCTCACAGACTACAGGTAAGCCTCTCTCGAAGCGCTAATTAGTCCTGGCTTCCAAGGTGAGTCTCAGGTAATGACTGCGCGCCGAGGTTTGGAAGGTAACAATATCAGGCATTATAATTACCGCAACGCCAAGACCCAGCCTCAGGTTTCCGCCACACCAAATTGAAACATCAGATCTGGGTGCCGGGCCGGAAAATAGGAAATGAATGCCCGTCACACACACACACACACACACACACACACACACACACACACACACACACACACACACACACACACATATACACACACACACACACACACACACACACACACACACACACACACACACACAAGGGAGCAGGGGACTTAGATGAATGTTCGTATATATGTGTGTCTTTTCCATGCTTGTAGTTGCTTAAATATTGTAATTTGAAGGGGAATGAAACTAGGCGGATAATAATCTCAAAACCATCCAGCCAGGTGCCTCTCTCGTGTGTGTGTGTGTGTGTGTGTGTGTGTGTGTGTGTGTGTGTGTGTGTGTGTAGTCTAAATACCGTGTAATTATCTGTAATAAGAATCTACTTGTTAATAATCACAACAATCTAGATATCCAGCATTTATAATTAGCATCGTTCCCGTAACACATCCACATAACAGCGGATCAGGCCGTGTGTTATTTTGTATGGTTTGTAAAAATGTTGTACACTTATTTCATGTAAACCAAACCATTAAAACTCTATATAAGTAAAGGAAGGGAATGTACCCTGGAAATAATGTGACGGTTGAAACAGCTGCTGCTTTCACAAATCAGAAACCTGAGTACTGAGGTGCCATTATTATTATTATTATTATTATTATTATTATTATTATTATTATTATTATTATTATTATTATTATTATTATCCTCATTATCAGTAGTAGTTAGTAGTAGTAGTAGTAGTAGTAGTCGAATGTGAGTACGTCTGCAGTAGTAACATTAACAGTAGTAATTATAGTTGCAGTCGTAGCGGTCGTAGTAGCAATGTATGGTAACGTTAGTAGTAGTAATCGTAGTTGCAGTCGTAGTGATTGTAGTAGTAATGTGCGTTAGTAGGAAAAGCAGCACTGGTAGTAACAGCAGTATTTGTTGTTGCTCTAATGTTATGGAAAAAAAAATCATTTGGACTGCAAGGATGAAATTGTATCAGACTATTTCTATGGACTTTGTTGGATATAGTAATTTCTGCTTCGCCTCCCGCCACCTTCTACGATTTGAAAAGAGCTCACATATTCCTTTAATGAGTTTTGCTGTTGTAGGATATGGCAGGAAAGTATTATTAAAAATGCCTCGGCAAATAAACTCGTACTCAATACATAAATCGAATAAAAAAAAAAAAACGAAAACGTCGAATACTTTCTAAAAAAATGATAAGCTGATAATACTTTGGAATTTTTTTTAGGCCTTCATGACGTCACCAGGTGTTGGGTTGAAGTCCGATACACACACACACACACACACACACACACACACACACACAGACCCCCCCCACCCCACCCCCACACACACACAGATTAAAAAGAAAAAACTCTAATAACATGAACTGAGCATAAAAACAAACAAACGTAAAAGAAAAAAATGCGTTTCAGGCGGACACTATATTTATGAAACAAACAAAACAAAAATAAATCTGAGCATTGTAAAGGGACGAATGAAGGAAGGAAGGGGAGGAAGGCGTGAGGGGAAAACCAGAGAGAGAGAGAGAGAGGGAGAGGGAGGAAGGGTGAGGGAGAGAGAGAGAGAGAGGGAGATGGAAAATGGAAGGTGAGGGAGAGGGGCGGTAAGGGGAGGGATGGGGTCGAGAACAGCTGTATGCAAATTGGTTCATTCTTCCTACTGCTGCATATTCATAACCGCTGCATTCATCCTTTACTTATGTCGGAAGCGTGCCGCGGCGCTACACCAAATGTATGAAAAATAAATAAAAAAGCGAACGCCCCCCCCCTCGCCCCCCCCCCAAAAAAAAGAAAAAAATAGACATATGCAAGTGACAGCAGTAAACAAATTGCACTCTCTCTCTCTCTCTCTCTCTCTCTCTCAAAAGTAATACCGATAGAAATGACAGTCACAAGTTTACGAATTCGAATGAGAAAGAAAAAAAAACGCTAAAGAAAAGACAGATGACAGGAGTGAAGGAGAGAAGAAGGGAGGAACAGGACGAATAAGAGGAATAGGAGTGAAAGGATAGGAAAAAACAAATAAAAAATGTATGAGAAGAAAGAGACGAAGGGAGGATGAGAGGGAGGGGAGAAACAAGTATGAAACCGGTTACTGGGGAAAAGAGAGAGAGAGAGAGAGAGAGAGAGAGAGAGAGAGAGAGAGAGAGAGAGAGAGAGAGAGAGAGAGAGAGAGAGAGAGAGAGTGAGAGAGAGAGAGAGAGAGAGAGAGAGAGAGAGAGAGAGAGAGAGAGAGAGAGAGAGAGAGAGAGAGAGAGAGAGAGAGAGAGAGAGAGAGAGAGAGAGAGAGAGAGAGAGAGAGAGAGAGAGAGAGAGAGAGAGAGAGAGAGAGAGAGAGACGCTTTAGACGTGACTTTGGATGGAAGGAAAAAAGTGGTAAAAAGGGAGGAGAGGGAGGGATGAGAGACAGAGACAGAAAGAGAGCGAGAGGGAGAGAGTAAAAATCAAGCGAATACCAGAGAAGAGAACCAATTAAGTTAAGTTTCAAACCCGTACAAAACGTGTCTTTCTTCCCTGGGTGTCGGTGTATGTCTGTCGTAGGTGTCAATTCTAATTAAAGATATTGAAAGTACACACACACACACACACACACACACACACACACACACAAACACACACTGAACGAAAGTTAGAGAGAAAAGAAAAAAGTCATATTCCGCTTCCCATATACAGAATTTCAAACTTAAAGAAAAAAGAGGATCAGGGGGTGGAGGATTTTTGTTAATAAAGACATTTTTTAATAGACTCAGCTCAATACAGTGATACTAATCCATTAGAGGCAAGAAATTAGCATATAACGAGGCCTGTCCCCCGTGATCCACCCTCCTGTGCTGCCATAAATCTGGGCGTGAGGGGAAGAGCGACGGAGGAAGGGACGGAGGGAGAGAAAGAAAAACAAGGGCGGAATTTCGAGTAGGTGAGAATCGGAATTAATGAAAGTACTGCGCTTAGTTTACCTTTTAGAGAATTAATATACTTTGGTGATAGGAGTAGGAGTAGTATGATCAATAATAGTAATAATAGTGATAGTAGTTGTAGAGGGAGATAAATAGTCAGAGCAGATTCAAGTGGAAACTGTCCCAGGAATGACGCCAATAGAAGTTGCAGGCACTTTTAGAGAATTAATATACTTTGGTGATAAGAGTAGGAGTAGGATGATCAATAATAGTAATAATAGTGATAGTAGTAGTAGTAGAGAGAGATAAATAGTCATAGCAGATTCAAGTGGAAATTGTCCCAGAAATAACGCCAATAGAAGTTGTAGGCACATTAGTAGATGGACCCCTCACTGACTGATGGATAGACTGGAAGACTGGTTGACTGACTTATTGACCAACGCAAAAACGACCCCAAATAATCCGGCAAGCATAACTCAACACAAATTTAAATGAAAAGAACAAACGGAAGAGAAAACAATGGAAAAATGTAAATAGCCTCCACTAGACATCACAATACATGACATGAATATGTATCGTTTAAAAATTCACTGCCTAAAACATCCTCACGAATAAGGACTCACAACCAAGATCCACGCTGACTCCATAACGACACTAATAAAAAAAGCAGTGTACCTAACCCCTACCACCACCACCACCATCACCACCATCATACCCACTTCAGCACACCCCTCACCGTCTGCACCACCACCACCACCATCACCACCACCATACCAGCACACCCCTCACCTCCCCCCATCCAAACCCCCACCACGACCATCTTATGAATACACTTCCCACTGAACAAAGAAAGAGTCGAAAATATGAGCCCTGGACTGAAAGAAACACGACAGTTCGAGAAACACAAAGAACCCAGACACAAAACAGTTGAAAAAAAAGGAAGGAGAGACCACAAAGAAGGACACCAAGTCTAGGGGTCTGCTTCCAAATCTAAATATGTTTCCACTTACTTTACACAGAGTCCTTTCAGATCCTCAGCGGAGCATGGACCAAAATATACAGGCCCCTCCCCCAGAGATCAAGAGACCCTAAGAAGAATAGAAAACCACCCCCTTGAAGACCATTAGGGAAAAATAGACATAATCCCTCAACATGTTCCATGAGGTGACAGCAACCCACCCGCCCACACATAGACAAACACACTAAGAAACAGACAGTCCCCCTTCCCCCGAACTACCCCCACCAATACTACCACCACCACCAGGGTACAGCGTGGGCAGGTATCCTCTCTCTGCGTGGGAGTGATCCGCTTGGTGCTTACGTAGTAAGTCCTCGAGATAAGGTATAGTAGGAACGGCAGAACAGTAGAGGAAGAGAGGGATTGATTTACCAGTAAGCGAATAAAAATAAGCCGAGCGGAGGCGGTGGCTGAGTGGTTAGCGCGAGGGCGCCGTGTCCAGGACGATATTCCAGTCACCGCCGAGTGCCCTAGGACTACCCACATGCTGTCCAGAAGACCACCAATTAATCTGGACTTAGATCATCTCTCTAAGAGAGTCATTGATGAGCTCCGGGGTGGGGTGGGGGGGGGGAGCATGAGTCAAGCAAGATGGCACCACTATAAACACTTGCCTGTGCCACAACGGGCAGGGACCGACCATCAGAATTAGTGATATGGAAAAGAAAAAAGGAGAGGCGAACAAAGGAAGAAAGAAAATAAAGAAGAAAATTAAAGAAAAATTAAACTAAACAAAAATAATATTCCATACCACAAAAAAGGCGAGAAAAATAAAAGAAAATGGAAAATAAAGAAAAATACACAGACAAAAAAAAATCCACCCTCGCAATGGTGGTAGAGATGGTGGTGGTTGTGGCTGTAGTGGTGGTGGTGGTGGTGGTGGTGTACTAGGACGGCCCCCTTGCCCCTCCCCAGTACGGTCCTCACCCTCGTACATTCACCATAGATATAAAAGTTTACCCCGTCAAATGAAGCCACTTTGTTGACAGGGACACCAGTACGACTCTGGCAGGAGGAGGAGGAGGAGGAGGAGGAGGAAAGGGAAACAAAATGAAATGGAAAGAGTAAGACGAGAAAAGAAAATCAAAATATAAGAGAAAACGAGATGTAACGAAACAAAGGAAAAGTAGAGGTGAAAAATAAAAGAAATAAGAGAGGAAAAGAATGAATAAGGAAGATAGACAGATAGAGAGGGATGGAGAGAAAGAGATAAGATAAGGGACGAGCAAAAAACACAGAAAACAACACACACACACACACACATACACTCACACACCTACCCCCAACCCTTCCCTCTACCCCCCCTACACACACAGGTATAAACGCATATATTATGAACGCCCAGGTAGAGGTAATGTGGGCCCGTAAAGCAAATAACACCCTACAAAAGCTACCTCGTGTTTGTCCTCTAAATAACGGCACGAGGAAGGCGAGTTAAGTTTTGTTTCCCTTTTGTTTATTCGAGGGAGCGATAGAGGCATATATACGTGTGTGGGAGGGTCTCTCTCTCTCTCTCTCTCTCTCTCTCTCTCTCTCTCTCTCTCACACTCACACTCACACTCACACTCACACTCACTCACTCACTCACTTACTCACACTCTCACACTCACACTCACTATCACTATCACTATCACTTTCTCTCTCTCTCTCTCTCTCTCTCTCTCTCGTTCATCCTCCCAGTGTACCTTCTCTTTTCTCCTCTTCTTGTGTGTAGAGCGAACGAAACGATTTAAAATAGACAGAGTAGAAGAATAGTTTCAATTTCATCTCGTTTCTTTCTGTATTCCCCTTTTCTTCATGTATTTTTTTTCTCAATTTTTTTCTTCCTCCTTTTTTTCTTTTCTTTTTCCTTCTTCACTTTTTTCCCTTTTCTTTATTTCTGCCTTGTCTTCGTCCTCGTCCTCCTCCTGCTCCTCCTCCTGCTGCTGCTCCTCCTACTCCTCCTTACCCTCAACCCCCCTTGAAGTTTGTGTGTCCTTAGTCTCATTATCGTCTCATTTTGCCGCGCACGTTCATGCCCCATCTCCCTCTCCCTCCCACGCACCTGTTGCCTCCCACACTCCCGGGGCACAGGTAAAACACAACAACAAGCACTGACACACACACACACACACACACACACACACACACACACACACACACACACACACACACACACACACGAGAAAGGTAAAGGTGATATCGCTGCGTGGAGCAATTTGATCACCCTAATATTGAGTTTCTGGAGGACTGGAGCACCTGTAAAGAATTGGGTGAGTCCTGATAGCCCCTCAAGGATTAGGGTCCTTGGCGTTCCTCCGCAGGGCCATAACCTATAATTACTGACCCTCGGCCGCCAATAAGGAATGCCAAATTGTTTTTTTGCTCTCTTCTGCCAGTTTTGAGGAAATTAATGAGTTGGCCCAAAAATTTAACGAAAATTTCATTTTTAAAATATGCAAAATGGCCAAATCAGAAGCAATCAGTATCCTAAAAGGTATTATTATCATCGACAATAAAAAAATATGAGGAAGAAGAAGAAGAAGAAATTATAATAAGTGAAAATAATATTTATTATAACAATACCATCACTATTATACAATTATACTATTATTATTATTATTATTATTATTATTATTATTATTATTGTTATTATTGTTATTATTATTATTATTATTATTATTATTATTATTATTATTATTATTATTATTTATATCATTTTCAGCGGCAATATTATTAGCATTACTATCAGTATTATTACTATTATCAGTGTTTGCAATAGTTGTTGTTGTTGTTGTTGTTATTATTGTATTAGTATGTGTAGGAGGGACAGCTGCAGCATTTCTTTTTATGTTTTAAGAGGAAAAACACGACTCCAAACTTCGGTACATCAAGATGGAGGACGGAACGAAAGGGAACGAGGGAGGAGAATGCCGCGCCGGGCCGCCAGATATTTCGGGGACAAGGAAAAGTTTTGGAGGTCGGTCCAGAGGAGAGGCAAGAAGTCTGTCAAGCACGAACACACACACACACACACACACACACACACACACACACACACACACACACACACACACACACACACACACACACAGGCACCCCCCCCTCCCGCACACACACCAGTGACACCGTGACCCGGAGCAAAAAGAGTCAGGCTGGTAATGACTGTTGACTCACCATTAGTATGACTCCAGGATGAGGAGGGAAAGCACAAGAGCCACACTTCTGAGGGGAGGAAAAAGCCCCTCCCACGGGACCCCGCCACCACGGCTCTCTGGGCTGGAGTGCGCGTATGTGTGTTAAGGGGGAGGGCGGAAGAACATTTTTAAGACCTTCAGAGGCTTCCTTCCTCACATGAGCCCATTAGAACTGTGCAAACGAGCCAGGCACGTTAATTCTTTTCATGAAGTCTACTGAGCGTTAACCTTTATGCCGAGAGACTAAGGAAGTGTAAGTGCGGGGTGTTTGTTGTTGTTGTTTCTGGGGTAATGGGTAACAAAAGGCGAGAGGCAAAATAGTTAAGGCATACACAAAAAGATTAGTTAACAATGAATGAAGGAACAAGTTACAAAGAGGAGGGGAGAGGGTAAGGAACAGGAGAAATAGGCATGAAATTAGGTTAGAGATCAAACGGGCAAAGATAAACGGTGTGAAGTAGCAATTATTATGTAGGTAAATGTGTATGAGAAGATAACAGAAAAGTGGTTAAGACGGGGAGGACTGCAGCAGGGAGGAAAGAGATGGAGGGGGCAGGAGGGAAAAAGATAGAGAAAGGCAAAGAGACGTTGATGTGGAAGAGTGAAAAATAGCGTTTGGCAGCGAGTGCAAATAATGAATGAGTGGAGGTGAGGCTAACAAGAAAAGGAGGGAGCATAGTGGATGAGATAAAGAAGAGGTGTAGTGGGAAAGAGCTGGTGAAATGATAAGAGCGAGTGATAAAGATAAAACAAAAGCCGCCAACTAGGGACATTCAGTCATGGAGGGACATAAAGGGCAAGGGGTGGGGAGGGTGATATCTGGCTCTGGCTCTTGGAGAATAAACTTGAAAATCGAGGCCGCTGCTCCAGAACTAATATAACTGGATGCCCAGGACTTCAATAAAAGTTCAAGACTGCGAGGCAAGACGTGGAGGACCGTGTTTGTTCAGGGCGCTGGAGGCCATCTTGCGGCGAAAGGGGCGCTGGAGAGACTGAGCAGGAGGGAGGAGAGGGAAGGCAGAGGAGTAGTGGAGGAGAAAAGACGGATGGGAGGAATAGGGAGACAAAAGGGGATAGGGTAGGAGGAGGAGGAGGTGGAAGAGGGCAGGTGGGTGGATGAGGGAGACAGAAAGGGGTAGGAGTGGAGGAGGAGGAGAAGGGTGGAGGGGGAAGGAAGAGGAGCAGTGGAGGAGGAAAGACGGATGGGAAGAAAAGGGAGACAAAAGGGGATAGGGTAGGAGGAGGAGGTGGAAGAGGGCAGGTGGGTGGATGAGGGAGATAGAAAGGGGTAGGAGTAGAGGAGGAGGAGTAGGGTGGAGAGGGAAGGCAGAGAAGAAGTGGAAGAGGAGAGACGGATGGGAGGAGTAGAGAGACAGTGGAGTAGGAAGGCAGAGGAGTAGTGGGGAGATGGATGGGAGGAGGAGGAGGACGAGGGAGACGGAATGGAGGAGGCAGCGGGGCAGAGTGGAGAAAAATAATTAAAATGGTGAACACTGGGAAAATTAAAACAGATGAAGATGGAGTGAATGAGGAAGCGAGAGAAACATTACGATACTTTAATCTGCTCTTAAAAGAAACGTCAATAAGCAGAGAGGAGGTAGAAAGGAAAGAAGAGAAAGACACAGAAATACAGAAGTGAAGGGATATTCCTCTTCCTCTTCTTCTTCTTCTTCTTCTTCTTCTCCCTCCCCCTCCTCTTCCACAATAACACCAGCCACCCCCCCCACCCCCACCCCCGTTCTCTCTCCCTTTGGCTCCCTTCCGGCTACTGTTTCTGGCTAATTAATGTTGACTTTGCTGAATAAAATCAAACCCATTTCCAATCAACGCCGATTTCCGCCGCGCAAAGACACTCAGGAAGCAAAACTGTGATTATTCCGCTGTTGACTTGTTTGCCGATTTATTTATTTATCTAACGTGTATTTATTTTCTCCAGCAATTAATTTACGCACTCTTTTATTGATTTACCTTCCTACCACTACTAGCAATGTAAATATCCACGATGATTCTGTATTCAAATATTTACTGGCTGATATCAATACCTCGGTTAAAAACAATGATTCGGTTCTTCATGCATTTGTCAGACGAATTTTTCAACACCCAAATAAAAGGAAAGACACTAATACAAGGCAAAAACGAGGATGGTTATTTACACGGAAGTAAGTAACATAATCTTGGCTCACGAGTAGGTGGCAAATTCAAACTCTAGGCAGACAAATTAGAAAAAAAAGGTGTGTCAGTGGGAACCGAAATTAAAGGCCACAAAGATGGAGGTCACGAAATTAAAGAAAATGGGATAAGATAATGAAAAGAAAAGAGGTGTATAAATGACGGGCAAAATGAAATGCTACGAAGACTGAACTCAGGAAATTAAAGAAAACGGGATAAAATAAAGAAAACAAGAGGACGCCTAAAAATTAAATACTACAAAGAAGGAGTTCACGAAATTAAAAGAAAATGGGATGAGAGAATGAAAACAAGAGGACGGCTAAAAATTAAACACTACAAAGAAGGAGCTCACGAAATTAAAAGAAAATGGTATAGAATGAAAACGAAAGGGCGCCTAAAAATTAAATGCTACAATGAAGGAACTCCCCAAATTAAAGAAAATGAGAGGAGAGAGAATGAAAACGAGAGGACGCCTAAAAATGAAATGCTACAAGGAAGGAGTTCACGAAATTAAAAGAAAATGGGATGAGAGAATGAAAACGAGAAGGCGTATAAAAATGAAATGCTACAAAGAAGGAACTCCCCAAATTAAAGAAAATGAGAGGAGAGAGAATGAAAACGAGAGGACGCCTAACAACACCAAATGAGTACCCGCGCCTGCCCGCCCAGACACCCCCCGCCGCGCCGACAGCCAATGATCAAAGAGACAGACGCCGTGACGTGAGGCCGCGCGATGATCAACCCACGCCCCACAAGGACATGCTCGTCCATTCTCACGCACCATCCCTGTCAGTACTCACACCAGGGGGGAAAAAAGGGGAGAACTTGAGACGTCCGATTGAAAAGAGGCGTAAAGGACAAAGCCATTATTTTTCTAGTTTGTACTGGGTCATACTCTCAAACATTTCGGGCTCATACACCCACATTTGATAAAGCTTTGGTTGGAGTTATAGGCATATCCGTGGTAAATTTTGAGAGACTAGGGATAGTCTGAGAAGGCTTCCGTACCATAAACGTGAAAAACGCTCATGAGAACCCGATAAGTCTACATTTCGGCCTTTGGAAATAGTCGATGTGAGAGGAAGCAGCGTCTGAAAATGCCAACCCAGCTCTGTGTTACATGATAAGACTGGTTGAGGTCATTCAGAAAGGACGCGCTACTGTAGGACACGTGGAAGGTGGACATGATCAAATACGTATATCACCTCACTACAGATTGCTTTTAAAGAGAGTAATTAAAAAAAAAATGTAAATGGCAGACGAAAAAAGTTAAAATAGAAGTAAAAGGCGAACACACGCTACTGTACGACATGTGGGAGGTGGACACAATCAAACATATCGACTCACGGCAGTTTGCTTTGAAAGAGATAAATGACAATAAAAAGTTGTATAAATGGCAGCCAAACAAAGGAAAATAAATAAATAAAAGTCGAGGACGCTACTACGCTTGAGGAATGCCTTTTAAGGATACTGGGAGCACCTTCAATGTTTATAAATAATCAGATTTAAACTTTTATAAATATAAGGAGAAAGTTTATTGTTTTGTTGTGTGTGCGTATGCGTGTGTGTGTGTGTGTGTGTGTGTGTGTGAGAGAGAGAGAGAGAGAGAGAGAGAGAGAGAGAGAGAGAGAGAGAGAGAGAGAGAGAGAGAGAGAGAGAGAGAGAGAGAGAGAGAGAGAGAGAGAGAGAGAGAGAGAGAGAGAGAGAGAGAGAGAGAGAGAGAGAGAGAGAGAGAGAGAGAGAGAGAGAGAGAGAGAGAGAGAGAGAGAGAGAGAGAGAGAGAGAGAGAGAGTCGCCTCAGCCACTCCCAAAGGAAAAGTTAAGAGTCTGGGATTAATTTTCAAAAGTTTGGAGTTCTCCTTCTAGAGGCGAATCCTCCGCCTTCTCCTCTTTCCTCTTATTTATTTCCATTTCCTTCTTTTCTTCCGCCAAAACCCCACACATGCCCATCGCCACTGAAATCTAAGCTGCTCGGTTCCATGTAGTTTATTTTCTCAAGCTAAATTTTACGTGTTCGTGGTGCAGTGGTTAGGCGCCAAACTACGAATCCGCGGGTCCCGGTTCGAATCTCTCCCCGGGCAGCCGACGTGATGCGCACCCAATTGTTCATCCTCCCTCTCTGGCTGTTAGAACAATGAGTATGTATGGAAACCTGTGGGAGGTAAATTTGTAACCCTGAATAATAGGCGCCCTCATCTCAAAAGTGTTCTTCCCATCACAGGCTCCAGGGCCAATGTGACAGAGATAAGCACCGCGGCCACGCGCAGCTATAACCTAGGCCCAAAACTTTACCTTTACCTATGTTTTTGGTTGCTATATATTCCGTTCGTCAGGCCTTATTAATATCAACCGCCTTTCTTCGACTTTATTCCATATCATTAATTTTCTGTGTCTTGTATGCGTCGGGGCTACAGACTTTACAATCTAATATTTCTAGTCTTCCGACTCTTACTATTGCATTCTTTGATGATGATGATGAGGAGGAGGAGGAGGAGGAGGAGGCGGATATTATTATTATTATTATTATTATTATTATTATTATTATTACTACTACTACTACTACTACTACTACTACCACTAATAATAATAATAATAATAATAATAATAATAAAATAATAATAATAATAATAATAATAAAATAACAATAACCGCATCAACAAGAACAATAACAACAGCAACAATGTGTGATTTTCGAGGTGTACACATCCATAGTTTCCTAACCGATCCTCCCCCCCCCATCCCCCCCCCCCTCTTACAAAATTTTGTTTTAATATTTTCACAAATTGTTAATCAACAAAAAAATATTTTATTTCTTTGGTTATAACTGTAACAAAAATCTAGGAAAACAGGTTTTCATATCTACTAAAAATCCTTAATCAGCACAATTTTACGTCATCGTTAATGATACAAAGTACACTATATTTTTACATTACAATCACAAAAAACTGTAACTCTGCGAAAAATAAGAACCATAGCATTCTTTTTTTTTCTGACAACAAAGTGAAATATTTTTCGTTCAAGTTTCACGGTCGAGCCTTTCATTTTTTTCCCTTAAGACTTTTGTTTCAACGGGACGCACTAAACAAAAAACTCCCCACGAAGCTGCTGCTTCCCTTCTCTCTTTAATTGCCTCTCGCTCTCTCACTCCCTTCACATCCTCTGCCCCTCTGCCTTTCACACTTTTCTATTTCCTTTATTTTTATTTTGCACAAGAGAAGGAAGGCTAAGGGCTAAGGACTGGAATATATATATATGTATATATATATATATATATATATATATATATATATATATATATATATATATATATATATATATATAGATAGATAGATAGATAGATAGATAGATAGATAGATAGATAGATAGATAGATAGATAGATAGATAGATAGATAGATAGATAGATAGATAGATAGATAGATAGATGGATAGATAGATAGATAGATAGATAGATAGATAGATAGATAGATAGATATAGAGACAGAGATAGATAGATAGATAGATAGATAGATAGATATAGATACATAGATAGAGATAGATAGATAGATAGATAGATAGATAGATAGATAGATAGATAGCATATGTGTGTCCAAGACGCCGAATGAGAAGCTTGCCACTTGAATTCCTATGACGTCTGCTAACATTTCCTTTATGTCCATCTATATATTTCAGAACTAGGGAAATTTTACTACTTAATGTTTCGAAATGTTCACTTTCATATTTATTATTTACAGTTACTCCATTTTTTTTTTCAACACTTATCAAGGCTGAGCCATCACGACGATCTCCTTCGGGCCATTGTAAGGGACCTCAGCGCCGCGTGTGCTGCCATCTAGCGTTACCTGACTCACTACGGCGGCCTAGAGGACTCATCAGGCAGCCACGCCGCCCACCAAGGAACACCTATACTGTACACTATGACATTTGACTATTCCACTTTCTTCTGCTGCCACTGAAGGCACTGAGGTTGCGAAAGTGCAGTGTGTTTTGGTTTCATCCACTCATCGTACACACTCTCAACACAACTCAGCAAACAGAGCACACCACAACAAGCACCCTCGACCATCTCCTCTCCCTCCCCATTTTTCAGAGCGTGTAATGGACATAAACAGCAACCGTCGCCTGGATCTTCCCCCCTCGAGAGCGTCCTTCATTTTCGCATTCAATTAAGTTCAGCAGGTGACAAAGACACTCCCCTCGCGAAGACACGATCGTCCGTCATCAAGAGGAGAGCCATTTATTTAGAAATTATGTCATCTGTCTGTTCGGGCGGAGAGAACGGAGAAGGGGAAGATATATAGTCGCTAACTCCTGCTTTCCAAAGACAGACAGACAGATATATATGCTCTCTCTCTCTCTCGTGACATTAACTCCCTTACATATTTTCCTACCTTCACCTGCCTTCCTACGCCTATACATTCCCTATATGGTATTCACTCCTCCTCCTCCTCCTCCTCCTCCTCCTCCTCCTCCTCCTCCTCCTCCTAATCCTCCTCCTCGTCGTTCTCCTCGTCGTCCTCCTCCTGAGGTCTCCTGACATTAGCATGTAGATTAAAGGCAAACATGTGTCACGCAGGCGAGAGTATGTGTGGCTGTAGAGGAGGAGGAGGAGGAGGAAGACGAAGAGGAAGATATCTGGTCGTCTTCCTTCCCTCTGCCAAGGATTAGATTTCTGATGTTCGGTTGTTCTAGTTAGACGTTTGTATTGGTGGTGGTGGTGTCGGTGGTGCTGGTGGTGGTGGTGGTGGTGGTGGTGGTGGTGGTTATGGGTGGTGCTAGTGGTTATGGTGGTGGTGGTGGTGGTGATTTTTAGAGGGGTGGCTGTGGTTGTGGGCGGAATGGAGTCATGGTGCATATTTAATAACAGGTGAAGTAAACTTAAGGTGATTAAGGTGAGGTGAGGTAACGACAGGTGCGAAGATAACCGACAAGAGGTAAACAGAAAGGCTAATAACCAACCTTAAACTAACATTGTAAAACGAAAAACAAAGCTGAAAAGAAAAAAAACAAGACATCGTTACGTATGCAATAAAAAACTAGTAATACCTAAAAGAAGAAAAGTCAACCTAAAGAAAGAAATACCAACCTAATAAACAACCTAGTAAACAACCTAGTAAACAACCTAATAAACAACCTAACAAACAACCTAATAAACAACCTAGTAAACAACCTAGTAAACAACCTAATAAACAACCTAGTAAACAACCTAATAAACAACCTAATAAACAACCTAGTAAACAACCCAATAACCAACCTAATAAACAAAACTGCAAAACGAAAAACAAAAACCGAAAAAAAAACGGACAAACTTCATTACCTATCCAATGTAAATAAAAGTACGCCTCCCCCAGACAGGAAACGACAGACAGACAGACAGACCAACACAAAAGACCGCCAAGAAAAACAATGCGTATTAACATGTATTATTATTATATTCCTCTACAGTCTTCATCCTTTTCATTAATTGCATCATCCGTGAAATCGAGACCAGGCAACCAACCTCCTCTGATACTCCGCTTCCTCATTCCCTTGCTCCTCCTGCCCCCTCCCACCCAACGCGCCCCCCACCCCCCCATCCCTCCATCACACACACATCAACAACAATACAACGTCAAAACAACAGCCCCTCACCCCCCTCAACCCCCCATTTCCCAGAAGGATGCGGATTAGTTTGAGTTTTCCTTCAATTTTCCTGTTTTTTTTTTCCTTTTCGTTCGCTTCACAGGTCGAGGGAGGATCGCACGGCTTCGTTAGCAAACACAAGGGCGGGCGCAGCAAAGATTAAGGTCCCAGGAGCAGAAGACATTAAGGTAACAATGCGGGCAACGTGGCGAGGAGATCACGTTCTTCTTGCCTGCATGACTGACTCTCGCTCTCTTTCTTCCTCTCCCAGCCTTCCCGCCTGCCCCAATTCTTCTCCCACATTTCGTGACTTACTAACTCCTTGCCCTACCTCCCAACATTGCTACTGTCATTGTTTTCTTCGTTTCCTTCGGCCTATTTCGCTTTTTTATACGTGTTTATTTATCCTTCTCTGCATGTCTGGCTCTCTTTCCGTCTCCATCTGCCCCAATTCTTGTTTCGTCCATTCCTGACGCCATGGCCAACCTTCAAACCTTGCTACCTGTCTCTTACCTTCAATACCTATCGCTTTTTTAATACGTATTTATTTATCCTTCTCTGCATGTCTGGCTCTCTTTCCGTCTCCATCTGCCCCGATTCTTCCTGTTTCGTCCCTTCCTGAGTCCATGGCCAACCTCCCAACCGTGCTACCTGTCTCTTACCTGCAATACCTCTCCTGCCATCCAGTTCTTTGTTTCCCTTACCTTGTCTCGCTTTCTCACTTCCCACCCGCCCTAATTCTTCTTCGCTCCTCCCTGACTTCGTGGCCTACCTCAGAACTTTGCTACTTATCTCTCTGACCTTCAGGGCCTCTTCTGCCTCACTCTTATCTTTATTCCTCTCACCTTGTCTCACTTTTTGATCTGTTTCTTCATCCTTTTCCAAACCCATTCTATTAGCTCTGTAGTTCCTCACCATCAACAATCTTTTTCCTCTTTCTCATCACCTTAACCTTCTCCTTTATCACGTCTTTATCCTCTACCTCCCTTAGCTAAAGCCCTTTCTTCTTTTATTTCCATCCTCCTCCTTTCTTCCTCTACCCCTCCTCTCTCTCCTCCACTTCCTTCACACCTCAATGACCTCCTTTCTCGAACTTCCCCTCATTTCCCCTCCTTTTCCTCCTCCTTCACACCTCCAAGACAAACGCAAGACAGGTGAGGCAGGTGTAATCTCTGCCTCAGCCTTCATTAAGTGCAGCAAGAACAAAAGACACGGAAATCAACACCTGACAAACGACACGAAACACCTGGTGGCCGTGAGGTCGTGAGCAGCAAAACACATACGCCTCGACACCCGGCACGCGGCACTGCATTCATTACGACACACAACAGCAAGAACAACAAGAAACACACTGACATAAACACAGCCACACGCGCGTTATATATTATTCTTCCTCTGTGTTTTCTGGTGTGTTTTGGGTTCACTCATTCTTTCTCCTTCCTTCGCTTTGTCTGTTTGGTTGCCCGGTTTCAATTTCCAGCCAAACGAAGGAGAGGAAGAGAAAATATAGAGAGAAAAACATAAGGATAAGCTTGCTCGCTCCCTTGTTACGAGACAGAAGACAGAAATAATCCTTTGTAATCAGGTCATACGAGACTCCTCCAGCAGACGCGACACACACACACACACACACACACACACACACACACACACACACACACACACACAAATCAAAGGCTATTCTCTCTGGCACACGACAACGTAACATGACATGACTGCCTCACTTCTTCCTCCTCCTTCTCTTCCTCCTCCTTCTCTTCCTCCTCATTCTCTTCCTCCTTACCGTAGCCAAATGATTCTCTGTAACACAACGGTCTCGTCTCTGCCACACTCATCACGACCCTTGACGCTCACGACTATGCCACACGACCGAGGTAAAGCGACTCCTTGTAACGCCACGACACTATTGCTCTGTAGCACGACACTTATAACACTACACTAACTACACTTTACTACTACTACTACTACTACTACTACTACTACTACTACTATTACTACCACTATTTGAACGAGAGAAAGATATGATCAATACGTAGAAAGAGGGAATAGCCGGAAAGGAGAAAAAAAGTTAAGTAGATAAGAAGGAAAGGAAGAAAAATAACGAGTGAAAGGAAATAAAAGAAAAAAGGATGAAAGAAGGAAATATATGAAAAAGGGAAAAAACAAAAGGTATACAAAGACGAGACAAGAAAGAATAAGAAAAGGGACAAAGAAGAAGGGTGAGGCAAAACGCGAGGACAAGAAAGACAGGGAGAAAAGAAGGAATAAAAAGAAAGGGAGCAAGATGAGACAAGAAAGAAGGAAATGGAGGAATGAGAAGGATTAGGCAGGACGGGGACAAGGAAGAAAGAAAGAAAATGAAGAAAAGAACAGACGGTACCAGAAAAAAACATATAAGGAGGAGGAGGAAGAGGAGGAAGAGGAAACAGGAGAAGGAGGAGGATGAGATATGACAAGGAAGAGAGGAATGCAAGAAAAAGAAAGGAAGAGGAGGCAGGAAAGAAGGAAGAGGGGGAGGAGGAAGAAAAGGGGAAAAAACATATAAGGAGGAGGAGGAGGAGGAAGAGGAAAGGTGAGAAAGGAGAAGGATGAGACATGAAAAGGAAGTAAGGAATAAAAGAAAAAGAGAGGAAGAGGAGGCAAGAAAGGAGGAAGAGGGGGAGGAGGAAGAAAGGGGGAAGGAGGAAGGAGAGCACGTGAGAACAGTTATCAGAAAAAAAAGTTTGATTGGCCAGAACGACAAAGACTCACGTTCGGTGGCCTAATATTGTGCCAGACTCCCTTCACACTCCCTTCCTTCCATTCTTCTTCCTATCTCTCTGTTCTTAACTTTATTTTCCCTATTGCTGAGTCAGTTTCCTAGACACTCCTTTCCTTGTTTCGTTTTTCCCTTCTCCTTCATTTTCCCTATTACTTTCCTCCTCCTTGATCCTCTTTCGTCTCCTCTCCCTATTATTGTCAGTTTTCTTGCCTTTTCTTTCTTTTCTTTCGTTCGGTAATTTCCTCTATTTCTCCAAGTTCACCTTTTTTTCTCAATATTCCTTCAGTTTGCTTCTCTTTCTTCTCCATTTCTAGATTAATTAAAAACAGTAACAGCGATAATTTTTTTTTCCAGCATTTATTCTTTACTTGGCTCAGAGTCTCGACCCTCCCTCCACACCCTCCTTCCTTTCTTTCCTTTCCTCTCCCTAGTCCTTCAGCTTCCTTCAGGTATCTCACTCTGTTCCATCAAAAACACAATCTTTTTCTTTCCCTCGCAATGAATTCCTCCCTCTCTCCTAACCTTTCATCATACCATGTCTAACACTTTCTTTGTAGCTCTTAACTTTTTCTCTCTCCCCTCTTCGGTTAAATGCCCTCTTTCTCTCTTCCCATTCTCTACAAAACGCACTTTCCTTTTCTCTATTTTCCTCGATGTCTCCTCCTATCACCACTTCTAACTTCTCTTCTTTCCTTCCTTCTTTTCCACCTCCATTTCTCTTCAAAACTTACTTTCCTTTCCTCTCTTATCGAACGTCTCTCTTCCCTTTCCTATCTATCTTTTTTCTATTTTCTCCAAAACCCACTTTCCTTCTCTATGTTCCTCAATGCTTCGTTCTGTCACCACTTCTAATTTCTCTTCCTTCTTTCCTACCTTTCCTTCACTACCTTCCTTCCTTACTTCACCTCCCCAACTTTCCTTCTCTCCCTCGTCCCACCTTCACTCCCTTCGGTCTGTCCTACCCTCCAGTCTTCCCCTCCTCTCTCTCCCTCTCTCCCTCCTTCCCTCCCTCCCTTCTCCCGGCCCGAAGGTGTGAAAGCAGCGCGGCATTAGCATGTAAATTAAAGACAAACAGGTGTCGATATGTGTGGTCGATCGGAGGAAGACTTTTCTATAGAGAGGCGGACCGTTTAGCGCCGCTTTACACTCCTCCTCCTCCTCCGTCTCCTCCTCCTCCTCCTCCTCGTTGCTCTTCCTCGCCTCGTGTTGGTCTGAGTTTTACATATATATAGCAAGGACCTACCTACCTGGTGCGTGTGAGTGTGTGTGTGTGTGTGTGTGTGTGTGTGTGTGTGTGTGTGTGTGTGTGTGTGTGTGTGTGTGTGTGTGTGTGTGTGAACCCTGAGACTTAAAGTATGTGTGCGTCGAGAGTTTCCTGTGTACGTTTCCTGCATACACGAGATCATTCCAGTGTACACACCCGATGGCCGCTCATGTAGGCCTGTGTGTACCTCATGAACCTCCCCCCCCATGTGTGTGTGTGTGTGTGTGTGTGTGTGTGTGTGTGTGTGTGTGTGTGTGTGTGTGTGTGTGTGTGTGTGTCCTCGCGTGTAAGTCACCATTATGCCGGCAAGATCAGAATGTGTACATGAGCAGCAAAAAACAGTCACGCACGCACATGGATAAAAACTATACATGAAAAAACTCACACACACACACAATCACACACACACACACATACACACAAATTAACATAACTTAGAGAGAGAGAGAGAGAGAGAGAGAGAGAGAGAGAGAGAGAGAGAGAGAGAGAGAGAGAGAGAGAGAGAGAGAGAGAGAGAGAGAGAGAGAGAGAGAGAGAGAGAGAGAGAGAGAGAGAGAGAGAGAGACGCATGAATCACCGGCATAAATGGAATCATAAAAAAAAGACTATGATGCAATCTGTCCCGCTGGTCATTGCAAATCACATTTCTCCATCAATTTCAACAGAGAGAGAGAGAGAGAGAGAGAGAGAGAGAGAGAGAGAGAGAGAGAGAGAGAGAGAGAGAGAGAGAGAGAGAGAGAGAGAGAGAGAGAGAGAGAGAGAGAGAGAGAGAGAGAGAGAGAGAGAGAGATGCAAATATTTTTATAGCCAACAAAAGATACAACAGAGCGATTTAATTCACGTTAGACGAGAGAGAGAGAGGAAAAGAAGAGAAAGCATTGAGGGAGGGGGAGAGAGGGAGTGAGAAGAGAGGAGAGACGAGGATGATGGAAGGAAAAGAGGGAAAGGGATGAAAGATGGAAAAGGTAAAGAGAAAAGAGAGGATTAGTGAAGGAAAATAGACGAACAGAGAAAGGGACAAGAGATAGAGATAAGAAATGAGGAAAACAGTAGAACGGAAGTGACAGAATTAAAAAGAAAATGGGAAAGGATGGTGAAGGAAAAGAGGAAAAGGGATGAGGGAGGAAAAGAGAAAGGACAAAATACAAGATTAGTGAGAAGAATGTACAAGCAGAGAAAGGGAAAAGAGGTAGAGGAAATAAAAGAGAAAATGGAAGAATAGAAGTGATGTATTTAAGCGGAAAAGAGAGAGAGGAAGGGGAAAGGAAGAGGGAGAGGGGAAGAGGAGAGAATGATGGATGAGTGACAGAGAGGGGGAGGGAATAAATGATAGGAGGGAGAAAGAGGGTCTGGGGAGGAAAGAGAATCAAATAAATAGATTACCAGAAAAACAACGAGAGAAAAAAGGGAGGAAAGAAAAGAAATGGAAACTCGAACAACACAAAGAAACGACAAACAAGACGATAATAAGTAAAAAAACAAACGAATAAAGGAGAAAAAAGGAGGAGAAATAAAATAAAATAAGGGAATAAACGAAGGAAGGGAAGGAATGAGACAAAAAGAAGAGGATAAAGAATAAAAAAAAATGATGGAACTAAAAAAATGAGGATGATAAATGAAGAGAAAAGTGAGGATGGAGGAGGAAATAAAATAAAGATGATAAAGAAAGGAAAAGGAGAAGAGAGTGAGAAGGAAATGTCTGAGACTGTGATGCTGAGGAGGAGAGGAAATAGAATAATGATAAAATAACAGACGGAGGAAGGGGAGAAGAAAGAGGAGAAGAAAGAGAAGAGAGAGAGAGAGAGAGAGAGAGAGAGAGAGAGAGAGAGAGAGAGAGAGAGAGAGAGAGAGAGAGAGAGAGAGAGAGAGAGAGAGAGAGAGAGAGATGCTGCAAAAGTGAAATGAATAGTGAGAGAAAAGACGAATGGAACCGATGAAGGAGAAACAGAGGAAAATAAGGAACGAAAGGAGGAGGAGGAGGAGAAAGAATATACAAGGAAACAAAGAGAGAGCGAAAAAAAAAATACAAGAGGTGGAAGAAAGGAAACACAGGGAGAAGAGAGATAAAAGGAGAAGAGACACAACGACGAAATTGAACGAAGGGGGAAAGTGAGAAAAAGAGGAAGAGGAGAAGAAGAAAATAAAAACAGGGAAATGCAGGAAAAGGGAGGAAAAGAATAATAACTAGTGGATAAAATTACTTCATTGCTGTTTTCATTTCAATTGAAGGTGAAGAAAAGGAAGAAAAGGAGAACAAAAATAGGAAAATACAAAGAAAGAAAAAAAAAGTGGAAAATTACTTCAATACTGATTTCACTCCAATTATCACATTTTTTCCATTCCTCTTTTTCTCTCTCTCCTTCTGCCACAGGGGGGAAAGTGAAAAAGAGGAAGAAGAGAAAAGGAAACAGGGAAATGGAAGAGGAAAATGATGAAGGCATAACTAGTGGAAAAAAATTGTTTCATCACTGCAAACATTCTAATTATCATATTTCCTCCACTTCCCTTTCCTTATCCCTCTCTCCCTCTGTCACTGGGAAGGACGGTGAAAAAAGGGAGAAAAGAAAAAGAAAAAACAGGAAAAAGGAATAAAAGAATAATAACTAGTGGAAAAATTTACTTCATCACTGCAAACATTCTAATTATCATATTTCCTCCACTTCCCTTTCCTTATCCCTCTCTCCCTCTGTCACGGAAGGACGGTGAAAAAAGGGAGAAAAGAAAAAGAAAAAACAGGAAAAGGAAAGAAAAGAATAGTAACAAGAGGAAAAATTTACTTCATCACTGCAAACATTCAGAAAAAGGAAGAAAGAATAACTAGTGGAAAATTTAACTCATTACTGCTTTCATTCCAATTATCACATTTCCTCCACTTCCCTTCATTTCTCCCTCTCTCTCTCTCACACACCCTTTTTACCTTCCCTCCCTTCCTCCTTCCCTCGCTCGCACCCCATCAGCTGTCGCCACCAGGTGCTCCGTCCCATTAATTAACATACCGGACAGGTGAACATCCATCATAATATTTACACTAAACATTCAGCAAATATATCGCGGGTTTATGCAAATTAGGGTTAATATCCCGCTCATCTCACTTAATTCCGGGGCGGCCATGCACGCGGGCAAAAATGATGAACATGCAATTATTATGATCTCGCCTCTCACCCTCAATGTCATCGTCACCGTATACGTCATCGTGCTGCCGGTCCATCTCTCTCTCTCTCTCTCTCTCTCTCTCTCTCTCTTACATGGATTCCCTTCTACCCTTCTCTTCCATTCTTTAGTACGTTTCTGGTTATCTTTCTATTTCTCCTTTTTAACTCGTTTTCTATCTATATTTTCTTTCCTCTCTGTCTATTGCTCCATTTCTTTCTTCTCATCTAGTCACTCGCCTTTACATTCAGTTCCCCAGTGCCTCTTTTTACTCAATTTCCCATTCATTCTCTTACTCTTTACTTCTATTTTTTGCTCTTTTTCTATCCATATATTCCCTTTCGTCTCTATCTCCTTTTCTCTCTTCTGTCTTCCCCATTTCACACCCATTGCAATTCATCTGATTCTACCTTACCTTACCTTACCTACCTTTCTTTACTTGTTGCTAAGCTCCCTACCTTTCTATCCAACCCAACCCCATCATACCTTCCTCCCCCGCTATATCAATCCTTAATCTCCATCCTTCCCTATATCTTACCTAATCTAGACTTCCCTTCCTCCATACATCCCCTCAGAACATCCAATCCCTTTCAAACCCAACTCCATCTTCCTTTCTTCCTTTTCTCAGCACCTAATCCCCCCCCTACCCTACCAAGTCATCCCTCCATCCCTGCATTCCCTCAGAACATTCAATCCCCTTCAAACCCAACCCAATCTTCCTTTCTTCCTTTTCTCAGCACCTAATCCCCCTCCTACCCAACCAAGTCCTCCCTCCATCCCTGCATTCCCTCAGAACATTCAATCCCCTTCAAACCCAACCCAATCTTCCTTTCTTCCTTTTCTCAGCACCTAATCCCCCTCCTACCCAACCAAGTCTTCCCTCCCTCCCTACATTCCCCCACAACATCCAATCCCCTTCAAACCCAACCCAACCTTCCCTTTCTCTTTTTCTCAGCACCTAATCCCCTTCCAACCTATCACTGCATTCACTCCCTCGTCCCCTTCCTCGGTGCCCAGTCCCCAATCTCCACCAATCAGCATCGCGCACGTCATCGGCCGCGGGAGCCAATCAGCTTGCCGGGCTTGATTATCAATCGGCGGGAACAATCACGGTGTTCAGCCGCGCGGGTAAGCCAGTTTAGCGCCGCCCTGCCTGTCATGGATCACACGCCCTGCCTGACTGACCGCCTCCACGCCGCCTCGATGCCTCATTAATACGCGGACTAAACGCCTCATTCCCCCGCTGGATGGATGACTGGGTTGCTGGATGATGGCTGGGTGGCTGGATGACTGGGTGGGTGGCTGGATGATGGCTGGGTGGCTGCATGACTGGGTGGGTGGCTGGATGATAGCTGGGTGGCTGGATGACTGGGTGGGTGGCTGGATGATGGCTGGGTGGCTGGATGACTGGGTGGGTGGCTGGATGATAGCTGGGTGGCTGGATGACTGGGTGGGTGGCTGGATGATAGCTGGGTGGCTGGATGACTGGGTGGGTGGCTGGATGACTGGGTGGGTGGCTGGATGATAGCTGGGTGGCTGGATGATGGCTGGGTGGCTGGATGACTGGGTGGGTGGCTGGATGATAGCTGGGTGGCTGGATGATGGCTGGGTGGCTGAATGTTGGCTGGGTGGCTGGATGCTTGGGTGACTGACGGACTAATTCAGTGAGTGGGTGAATAACTGGTGACTGATATGCTTGACTGTCTGATTGACTGGGTGACTGGCTGGATGGCTGCTGCTTGGGTGACTGACGGACTAATTCAGTGAGTGGCTGGATACTTTAATAGCTGGTGACTAAGTTGCATGACTATCTGATTGACTGGCTGGTAACTTTAAGAGTGAATGATAGACTGTATGACTAACTGGATGGATGACAGTGATCGGTTGTATGACACACTGACGAAAGCGCTAAGGCTCTCATTCACTTGCTGGCTAGATGGTTGGATGAGTTTGTTGGTTGGATGGTAGACTGACTGGCTGGATATAAATGGCTGAGTAACTGCATGGCTCACTGATACACGCACTAGACACCTAATTAACTTAACGGAGTGGATGTTCTGAGGGAATGTATGAAGGAAGGAAGTCTAGATTAGGTAAGATATAGGGAAGGATGGAGATTAAGGATTGGTATAGCGGGAGAGGAAGGATGCTGAAAGACTAAGCGACTGGATGAATGACTAGCAATTGGATGGATGACTTGCTTACTACAGTCCATTAAAACGATGTATTCCTCCGACGAGATGAGCTAAGCCAAATCATATAAATAAATGCAACAGGAGAGCGTGCGCGATTGACAGTCAACCACCATGAGAGCCAGAGATAAATCCATTATTCAAAGGAGGCCTGACGAACGCCGCCTATGCGCAAGAGAACTTCGTTTGAGGAGACTAGTGGCCGTATTACTAAACATTTCGTCGCCCAAGTACACATATTTGACAAGGTTTTCATAGGAGTTTGGGGCATTTCCAGAAGTAGTTTTATGACCCTGGTGGTAGTTTGGCCCTTCTGTACCGTGAGCCTAAAGAAACACTCATTAGAACCCGATTAATCCCCTCTTAGACCTTTAGAAATAGCTGATGTGAGAAGCAAAAGTGTTTTATAATATCGACCTACAAGTGATAGCGTCTGGCTGCATGACCTCAACACACCTACTAATTGTCTGACTCACTGACTGGCTGACGATGTTGGAGGCTGGCTGAATGACTGGTAAATTGGCTGGATGAAAAGAGGGGATGGCTGCATACCAGATCAACGGGTCCAATAAATGTCAGATTCATTGGCTGTCTCGGCGATTACTAAAAAAGATACATACGGGTCGAATAATTTGTTGACTGAATGAGCGATTGGCGGGCGAACCACATTAGTGACTGCGGCTGACTGGCTGGCCCGATGACTGGCTGAATGACACGACTCCCAGCCCATGATCCTCTCGCCTAAATCAGTGGTTGACGTGTTGACTGACTAATGACTGAAATTGATTGTTTGTTTCCCGGATATTGATTTTTTTTCCAGCAAAGGAGACAGCACAAGGGCACAAAAAAAAGGAAACAATAAAAAAAAGCCCGCTACTCGCTGCTCCTGTAAAGAATCCGAAGAGGTGGCCGAAAGAGCAGTCAATTACGTGAGAAGAGGTGTCCTGAATTGCCTCCTGATATTATGTGTCTTAATTAAGAAACACTGAGGCAACAAGATATTCAAACTATTTACTGACTAGCTGTGAAAGGAGGAAGTAAGTAAATTATCGTTGTCAGTCAGTCTGTAGGAGAGTCAATTAGCCATCATGACACTCCCTTCTCTACGTCCCAAATATGGACATAGGAACTGAGTCGGCTACCATTTATTCGATTAGTTAGTCAGTCAGTTAGCCAGTCAGTCAGTCAGTCAGTCAGTCAGTCAGTCAGTCAGTCAGTCAGTCAGTCAGTCAGTCAGTCAGTCAGTCAGTCAGCCAGTTAGTCAGTCAATCTCAGCTAGTTATTCACTCATATCAACACACAAAAAAATATAATTTCCTCAGCAACTCAGTCAGTCTTAGCTTGCCCAACAGTGATAGACAGTCTTCCATATCAACTCAAAAGAAAGACAGAGAGAAAGCCCCATTCCCTTAGTCAGCCAGTCCGTCAGTCAATCAATCAACACGCCCGTCACTCCCTCCTGGCCAAGCTACAGAGAGGCGGAGGGAATGAGTCCAACAATTCAATTATTAAAGGCAGAGGAGGCAGCTTTCCGCGCGTTCCCCCACGTGAAACATATTAAGTTAATTCTGGGATAGCAGCAGCAGCAGCAGCGGCGTCCCTTACCCGTGAAGGCCGAACTCTTAATTAAAGTGTTGAGCCATTTTTCATGTTTAATGCGCGGGAAAACTGTGTATGAAGGTGTGTGTGTGTGTGTGTGTGTGTGTGTGTGTGTGTGTGTGTGTGTGTGATCGATGACTACACAAGGCGAGGTTAACGACATACACGCACACACACACACACACACACACACACACACACACACACACACACACACACACACACACAGTCACACACGCACATTTTCTTTCTTTTTTAAAATTTCCTTTGCGTGTTTCTTATCTTCATTTATTTTACTTTTTTTACGTGTGATTGCGTGAAGCACTTGCTCGTTAATTATACAAACGACGACGACGATTTTCTCTCTCTCTCTCTCTCTCTCTCTCTCTCGCTAATGGGGGGGGACCTCATGCACAATGTTTTCCTGTTGTTTCTTAACGCAATATAAAACGTCGTCATTAGTACACTTGAGGCTTGAGGTGATTTCTAAAGAACGCCTCCTCCTCCTCCTCCTCTTCCTCTCCCTCCTCCTCCTCCTCCTCCTCCTCCTCCTCCTCCTCTTCCTCTCCCTCTTCCACCTCCTCCTCCTCTTCCTCTCCCTCTTCCGCCACCACCTCCTCCTCCTCTTCCTTCATTCGTCACTTCTCCCTACTCCTTTTTTGTCCCTTAATCATTCTCCTGTTCATGCACTATTTTTTTGTCTCCTCCTAGTGTTCTTTTTCTTTCTTACTTTCTCGTTTGTTTCATCATTTATCATTTATTAATCATCTTTCCTTCATTTACTCCTTTATTGCTCTTTACTCCTATTCCTTTTCCTATTCTTTCCTCTATTTTCCCTGCCCCTCGTCGCTTTTTTTTCTCGCCTTCTAAGTGTTTCCTCTAATTCTTTTTTTTTTTTTTACAACGAAGGAGACAGCTCAAGGACACAAAATAAGGGAACAATAATAAAAAAAAAAAGCCCGCTACTCGCTGCTCCTAAAAAAAATCCCAGGAGGTGACCCGCTCCCTCTTTTCTTACGCTTTTTCTTCTCTTCATTTCTCTCTTTGCTGCTAAACTCATTGTCTCTCTCTATCATGTTCTTCCTTCCCTTATTGGTTGCTTCTTTGATTCCTCTTTTTCATCTTCCTCTCTTTCCACTCCTTTCCATTTCTCTCTAATCTTGTTACTCTCTTTCCAATTGCTTCCGTTCCCACTTTTCTTTTCTTTTTTTCTCTCCCCTTGTTCCTCCATTTCCTCTTTCTCTTTCCACTTTCCTTTCTGTCTTTCTCTCTCCATATTCCTCTCTTTTACTTTCCTTCCCACTTTCCTCTCTATCTACCTCCCCTTTTTCCTCCTTTTCCTCCTTTCCCACTTTCCTCCTCCTCCTCCTCCTCCTCCTCTATCACAACGCCACAGGAATGTTGATCACGCCGGTAACACAAGAGAGCCACACTACAGCACACCACTCCCCTTCTTCCTCCTCCACCCCACCCCCCCTCTCCTCCCCTCCTCCATCATACACGTTCTTCCTCACGCTTCTCCGCACCTCCCTCCGCCTCCTCCTCCTCCCCCTTCACACACGCACTCACTTTCCCTTCCCTTCACCTCCCACCCTCACACATAGACTGTAACTTCCCCTTCTCCCCACCTCCCTTACTTGCGCTCTTCCTCCCCACCACCACTTTTTCTTCCTTCCACATTACCAACCCCACCTATCAGAATCATCCTCCTGCTCTTCCTCTCTCCCTCCCTCTTTTCCTTCTCCACCCTTACAGTTACCTACCCACAAACACCTCCTCCTCTTCGACCCCCTTTCCATATCCCCCTCCACACCAACACTCGTTTTCACCACCCCACCTCTCAGTATCTTCCTCCGGCACTCCCCTTCCTACATCCTAACAGTTCCCCACACCTTCCCCATTCTCTCTCCTATCCCCCTTCCTCCCCGTCCCCTCCCTCCTCCTCCCTCGCCTCAGCCAGTCATGCTTCACACCGAGCACATCTATCGTGACAAATTAAATCAAGGCTTCACTAATTTTCTGTTTTCTTCTGCTTTTACGAGACGCGCCGCCACCAGGATGATAACGCGAGGCTTTCTATAAATCATTTGGAGCCAATATTTTTCTCTTTCCTATCGCACTGAACACACGGATTTTAGTTTTTCTTTTAGTTTTTTTTTTTTTTTTTTTTTTTTTTTTAGATGAAGTCGCTCGGAATGCAGGAACCGTGTCATAAAGGTCATAGATAATTTACTTCGTTTGTTCGCCCGCTCCTGTTGCCTTCTTTTAAGAGCCGACAGCCGGCGATTCCTTTTATTTCGACTCATAAATACTCTATGTTTGCATGTGTGTGTGTGTGTGTGTGTGTGTGTGTGTGTGTGTGTGTGTGTGTTTGCTATACCAGTTTCATGTTAGTTTTTTTTTTTTTGGAGGGGCGTTTGAACATGTCTCACATTTATATCATGACTTTTTGTTTCGTTTAATGTTTTTCTTAGGGATTAAACGTAAAGTTGCAAATATCCTTAACTTACTGAATATTCTCTTCCCTATATATTAAAAAAATAAAAGCTATCTTTATGCTACTCCGTCGTGTTGTGGTTAGCGCGCCTAGCTCAAAATATGTAGGCCCGGGATGGCTTCAGACAGGTTAAGTTGGCGCCCCACTTATCCAACACGAACTGACTGATTGATTATTGGGGCGTTTGGTCCCAACACGAACTGAAAGACTGCGGACTGACAGAGCAGTAACACAAAAACGAGGATGTTTAGTATGTCAGGGCAACATAATCTTCCAGGAGCAAGCGTCAAATTCATATTTCAAAACACACACACACACACACACACACACACACACACACACACACATCGCCACCACCACCGCCGCCAGGCTACTTACCGTCCCTGCAACACGAGCGTCCCCAGGGGCGCCGCGCCTTCACCAAGCACCCCACACACGCCCACCGCACTCTCCCGCCTCTCACTCCCCATCCCTCTCACCCTCTCAACCCTCCATTTTACCTCCCCTCTCCTGCCTCTCATTCCCTTTCCCTCTCACCCCCTCACCCCTCTTTTACCTTCCCTCTCCTGCCTCTCATTCCCTTTCCCTCCCACCCCCTCACCCCTCTTTTACCTTCCCTCTCCTGCCTCTCATTCCCTTTCCCTCTCACCCCCTCACCCCTCTTTTACCTTCCCTCTCCTGCCTCTCATTCCCTTTCCCTCTCACCCTCTCACCCCCTCACCCCTCTCTCTTACCTCCCCTCTCCTGCCGCTCGCTCCCTTTCCCTCTCACCCCTCCACTCTCCCGTCTCTCGCTCCCTTTCCCCCCTCACCCTCACCCCTCCCTTTTACCTCCTCTCCCTACCTTCCGTCAGTTCCTTTCAGTTTCACCCACTCACTGACACAAATAGTCACACACACACACACACACACACACACACTGAACGGGTCAGCGAGCTCGTCACACAACCTAAAGGACTCACGTTCGATTCCCTGGCGGAGTGGGGACGAGTGAGCAGTTTCCTTAATCCGTGTCCACTGTCCACTCTACGTTAAATGGATATCAGAATCAGGTGTTCTTTTCCTCTGTCTCCAACCTAATGATGAGGAAACTGCCCGCACAACAAACAAACAATTCACCGGCATCTATCAACCCTCCCCCCTCCCTTTGACCACACACCCACCTCTCGGCCTACCTACCAGCCCCTGCCCCCTTTGGTCCAGTAGAGAAATATAAAGTTGCCAAACTCCTACATACTTTCGAGTGAGTAAGTCCATGACACCTGTTGACCTCCCAGGGGAATCTTATAAGTGTTCTTCCCATAGCTCTCCATGCCCAAGTCGTCCATCACTAACTCTCATCGTCAGGCTGCTCGCCCCTCTGATTGGAACAACAGCAGCAATAATAACAAGAACAAGAACAAGAGCAGGACCAAGAACAAACACACAGCATGATCAAGAACAACAAAAAAGCACAAGCAAAAACAAGAACAAGAACAAGGGGAGGAACAACAACAGTTACGACCAAAAAAACAGACAAATGAACAAGAAAAATAAGAAAGAGAAATAGATATTGTTAAAAAAAAAGGAAATCATCATGATGGAAGTGATCACAAAAATGATAAAAAAATAAACTATCAACAAGAGGAAGAATAATATAGAGAAGAGAAAAAAAATAGTAAGACGAGGCAAATAATCATGATAAAAGTGATGGCAAAAAATTATAAAAAAATATATACAACAACATTCTTTCCTTATCTAACACACACACACACACACACAACCTCCCCCCCACACAACCCCCCCCCCCCCCACACACACACACACGCACACACACTCATCCTTTTCCCCGCCATTACATGTATCAGACTTGTATAGCGTTTCTCTCCCGCAGGCACTTGGGTTTACAGAAGCCGATTACAGACTGGCGGGCAGGCTTTGGGCAGCACCTCGGCAGCCGGGGAGGAGGAGGAGGAAGAGGAAGAGGAGGAGGAGGAGGAGGGAAGAGGAAAACGTAAGAGGTCAAGGTGGAGGGAATATATATAACAGGGACAATTTAATCTATAGAGTGCAATTCAGCTTACAGGCGGACGTTTAAAGAGAAAGACAAATAAAAAAAGAAGAGGGAGGAGGTAAAGAAAAGGAACAGAATAAAGAGAAGGAGCAGCAGAAGAAGAACGAGGAAGAGATATGAAGGAAAAAGAGAAAAAAATAACAAAGGAGATAAAGAAAAAGAGAATAATGGGAGAGTGATGACGAGAAAGACAAATAAAAAAGAAGAGGGAAGAGGAAAAGAAGAGGAACAGAATAAAAAGAAGGAGCAGCAGAAGAAGAACGAGGAAGAGATATGAAGGAAAAAGAGAAAAAAATACAGAAGGAAATAAAGAAGAATAGGATAAAGAGAAGCGGTAGGGAAAGGAAAACATGGAAGAGAGAAAAGACGGAAAAACAGAAAGAAAATCATGCAGAAGGAGAAGGAGGACGAGAGAAGAAGAAAAGAGAAAATAACGTTCACGATGAAAAGAGCAAAGAGGCAAAAAAACAACCACAATTAGAGAGAAAAAATACTAAGCAGGAATAACGAGGAGGAAGAAAGAAGGAAAACAAGAGAACCAAAGAGGGAGAATATGAAGAAAAGAAACAGGAAGCAGGTGGTGTCTGGAGGGGGTAGGAGGGGCAGAGGGGTGGGGGGATTGGGGCGGGGTAGCTCTAGCACGATAAAAGATTAATTTCTCTTTTCCCCGACGGCGACGAAGGAAAGAAAAAAATAGAGAAAATGATTACAAAAACGTGTTAAGGTTTGCCGCCGCCTTTCTTTCCCTCAACACTCGCTTGAACATTAATTATTTGGGGATAATTTGCTTGTCTCCCCCACTCTCTCTCTCTCTCTCTCTCTCTCTCTCTCTCTCTCTCTCTCTCTCTCTCTCTCTCTCTCTCTCTATCTCTATTTCGTCCAGAGAGAGAGAGGTTTATTTTGTGTTGTGAGAGAGAGAGAGAGAGAGAGAGAGAGAGAGAGAGAGAGAGAGAGAGAGAATTATATTAAGAGTAGACGTAGCGATGTTTGTGGTAGCGGTGATGGTAATTGATGTGGTGTTGTTGAGGTTGGCTGGTTGGTTGGTTTTGTTTATTTGTTTGTTGATGGTGACAATGGCGTAGTAGTAGTAGTAGTAGTAGTAGTAGTAGTAGTAGTAGTAGTAGTAGTAGTAGTAGTAGTAGTAGTAGTAGTCTAATTCGTTCTATTTTTTATTCCTTCTTTCATTCCTTCCTTCCTTCCATGTCCTCACGTCTTGCTCCACCCCTCTTCTTTCATTTTTTTTTCTTTTCCTCGTTATTTCTTTCCATCTTTATTTCTCATGCACTTAACTTTTCTATTCAACCTTCCCTCTTTCCCCTCTTCAGATCTTTCTTTCCTTACACATTTCTCTCTTGAAGTAGTAGTAGCAGAAGTAGTAGTAGTAGTAGTAGTAGTAGTAACAAACACCGCAGTCATTATCTTTATCCCCCCACCCAAAAAAATAAAAAAACTACAAGAAACACACACACCAAACCTCTCAATACACACACACACAGAAACACACATACAAACACACAAACAGCCGCAGTCAAGCCACTCATCCATCAGGCGCACCGGCAACGCATACGTCAGGCAAAACATTTAGCCCCCAGTTCGTGCCCTCTTTGTGCCGGGACCCCCCCCCCCCCACGATAAGGCGGCGGCAAGGGGAGGGGGGCGTCACGAAAACCTTAGCTAATGACAGAGGGGTGGACGACGGCGGGTTTCTTGCGTACGTTAATGCTAAGGTAATGAGGAGGAGGAGGAGGAGGAGGAGGAGGAGGGGAACGAGGAGGAGGGGAACGAGGAGGAGGGGAACGAGGAGGAGGGTATGGAAGATCTGATGATTAGGCTGAACGGGGCTTTAGGTGGGAAGGAAGAAGGAAGGGAAGGAAGAAGGAAGGGAAGGAAGAAAGAAGGGAAGGAAGAAGGAAGGGAAGGAAGAAGGAAGGGAAGGAAGAAGGAAGGGAAGGAAGAAGGAAGGGAAGGAAGAAGGAGGTTAATTCTAATGTACGTATGTGGTGTGCTACGTGTAGGGATTTTATGGATTAACACACACACACACACACACACACACACACACACACACACACACACAAAGCGCATCTGTCCTCATCGCCACACTATTAACGTGTTCCCGGTGTGGTTTGGTTAAGTGGGGGATCGTGTAGGCGAGGCAACATGCGCATAGAAAACGGGAGTGTGGCGAGAGAGAGAGAGAGAGAGAGAGAGAGAGAGAGAGAGAGAGAGAGAGAGAGAGAGAGAGAGAGAGAGAGAGAGAGAGAGAGAGAGAGAGAGAGAGAGAGAGAGAGAGAGAATTACCCATGTGTATATTCGATTAAAAACGGGAGAGTGTGAAGAAAATGGGAATCAACGAAATGGCGCAAGCAATAGTAGTAATTCCTCCTTTTTCTCTTGCTTAAGTCTCCCTCCTCTGTCCCTTTCCTTCTTCCCTTCTCTCTCCCCTTTACCTTCTTTCCCCTCTTCCATCCCTCCTTCCTCCATTTCCTATGTGTATGAGACAACGTAAAGTTATGTATATAAAAAAAAGACGAAAATGTGTAAAGAAAAAGTGTGTCGGCGTATTCCAGAACAGAAATAAGTGGATCTTCCTTTCTCTCCTCCTCCTCTACTCCCTCCTTCGACCCTTTCCTCCTTCCCATCCTCTCCCCTTCCTCCTTCCCTCCCCGCTTCTTGAGTCAATTGGCAAATGTACCTCTGGCGGGGAGAGATCAAATTGCAAAACATCTGTGACACTTTAACACACACACACACACACACACACACACACACACACACACACACACACACACACACAGATCACTTTAGAAGCCCCAGACAGCAGGCAGCGGCAAGACAGGCAGACGAGATGAGAGCAAGGTAAGTGGATGGGTAAGGATGAAAGTAAAAGTTAAACGAGAGTAAGATGAGCCTCAGAAAAGGGTGCAAAAGGGTCAGTGGGTTAAGTGGTGGCTAGGTACGGCGGTCTGTAAGGTGAGGTTCGGTTACGAGTTAAAAGGTTAGCTAGGAGGAATAAGCTGTTTCCTTTGCCGTAAAAAAAAAAAAAAGTAGGTTTAGGTTTGAAGAAAAAAGAAAATATGAATGAATTAAGGTAAGTTAAAGTAAGGTAAGGTAATATACAGGGAAGGGAAGATAAGGGAAAGTAAGGTGGAAGAAAAGGAAAGGAAAGGGAAGGGAAGGGAAGGGAAGGGAAGGGAAGGGAAGGGAAGGGAAGGGAAGGGAAGGTATGGGAAGGTGAGGTAAGGTAAGATAAGGCAAAGTAAGATACGGTAAGGTAAAATAAGATAAGGCAAGGTAAGGTAAGATAGGGTAAGGATAGGGGAAGATTAGGTTAAATTTGCGTCTAAGTGGGTCATTGATATTAAGAGGAACAAAGATAAACGGGTTGCATTGCTAAGAGACGAGTGGGTAGGACAGGGAAGGGTGAGGCGAGGAGGAGGAGGAGGAGGAGGAGGAAAAGAGGAAAAGAGGAACTATATTGCTTTGTGGGATGGGAATTGCCACACGTTTAGAAAATAACGCTTCAGGTATTAAGGAGTTTACGAAAGGAAGGTGTGAGAGAAGGAGGAAGAGGGCGAGGAGGACGAGGAAGAGGGCGAGGAGGACGAGGAAGAGGAGGACGAGGACGAGGAAGAGGACGAGGATGAGGACGGGAGCGATGACGATAATTTCCTTCAATAATCTGACAGTGAAAAAACGCATTAATCTTTTACGTATTAGGGAATGTTTCTTAGATGCACTCCGTCATAATACTTTCCCTTTTTTTAACTATTTTTTTTATTCTCCTTCCTTTTCCTCATCTGTATATATTAGTTTTCCCTCATTTTCCAATTTTTATTTATTTATTTCGGTTTTATATTTTGGCGTCTGCTTCCTGCTTAGTTGTCATTTTTTTAGATGCATTCTGTCGTAATTCTTTCCTTCATCTGTATACATTAGTTTTCCCTTATTTTCCTATTTTTTTATTTATTTCGGTTCTAATTTTTGCGTCTGCTTCTTGCTTAGTTGTCATTTTTCTTGTTTCCGACGCTTCCTGCATTTGTTTTATTCGCTGTATATCTCATCTGACTTCATTTTACACTTCTCTATTTTGTCTTCATTCTCTCTTTCTTCTTCCGCACCGTTTCATCAGTATATGTCAATGTTGAATTCGTAACAACCTTCTAGTGTCCTTTTTTTCTTTATGTTCTCCTTGTCTGCAAATGATGTCCACAAATATTCATCATTTTGTCTCTCTTTTCATAACCATTTTTGTGTCTGTGTGTATTCCGTCTGCTTCCCTTTCCCTCTTGTATATATTTCTTTACCTTCCAAGTGTCTGCAAATCAACTGTTCATCTTGCGCTCTTTTCATTCCTCTTTATCTTTTATTCAAATTTTCCAGTTTCATCCATCAGCGAGTCAATGTTTTTTTTCAGCACCTTCGCATGTTTTCTTCTCTCTCTCTCCCCCTCACTCTCACTCGTCCCTCTTTTCTCATACATTTCGCTCGCCTGTCTCTCTGCTAAACTCCTTTCCTCGGCGCACGCGGGGAGGCAATGCAACAGAGCCACGCATTATCCAATCTACATGATCAACGCGGGCCAGGAACAGACAGACGCCGGGGTGAGTGTGCCAGGATATGCATCACTTTCCCTGCACTTGGTATTACGAACAGCAGCGGCGGCGGAGGCAGGAGTGGGAGCAGGAAGAGGAAGCGGAATTGGGATAGAGGAGAGGGAGTAGACAGGGAGGGAGGCGACAGAAGGATGAAGGAATAGGAAGAGGAGGAATATGAGTTTGGAGTATAGGAAAAGGAACAGAAGGGAAGGACACCAAAGGAGTAAGAGGAAAAATAGAAGTTGGAAATAAAAGAGTAGAATGGAAGAGAAGGAGAAGGCAGAAGACGAAGGAAGAGGAGGAGAGAGGCAAGAGGAATAGAAGTTGAGAGAAGGAAAGAATGGAGAGAAGGGAAACAGACGACACGAGTATGAGAGGATAGAAAGAGGAGGAGGAGGATAGGAAGAGGAGGAGGAGGAGGAGGAGAAAAAAGTTGCAATGCAGTTTATTTCGTAACGCAAACAACACACCGAATAACAAAATTACATCCGTCACGTTGCGTTCCTACGATACACAACTCCGAGCATAAAGAATTGTGACGAAATATACAAATAAAAAGAACAAGAAAATAAGAAAATTACCTGCAAGCATCCGGGATATGAAACGAAATTGAAGAAGTTGTCGACAAAAAAGAAAAAAATATAAAAAGAAATAAAGAACGCAGAAAGGAGAATTATAGCACATTACACACACACACACACACACACACACACACACACACACACACACACACACACACACACACACACACACACACAAACACCCTAATTCCCACCTATTACTCAATGAAAATATATTAAATCTGAGAAAAAACAAGATGCTGGAATTTATGCAAGCGAATACACGGCAAATTTATTTTCCTTCAACTGGAAAACCTTGACTTCCTCTTTTATTCTCCTTCCTCTTGCATTCCTTCCTTCCTTCCCTCCTCCCTTTCTCTTTTTTACTCTCCTTCCACTTCCCTTCCTCCCTTCCTTTCACACTCTCTTCCTCTACTATATTCCTCATTTTCTCATTCCCTTTAGTGTTTTTTTTTTATTTCCTTTCATTTTTACTCCTACTTCCCTTCTTTAATTCTGCATCTTCCTGTTTATCAATATTTTCCTCTCTCTTTCTTTTATCTTCCCACTCTTTCTCATTCCATTTACGTTCCGTCATCTGTCTCTAATTTCTTTCTGCTCTGTTAAACACGCTCTCCTCTACTGCCTTCCTTCCCACCTAATTTCTTGCTCTCTCTTTCTTTCTTCTTTCTTGCCTTCCTTCCTTCATTCATTCATTCACCCATTCGATCCTTATTTCTCCCTCTCTCTCTCTCCCTCTTCCTCTCCCTCAACATACCTGGTGGGGGAGACAAGGGCCATAGAAGAATCACCATCACCACCACCATCACCACCATCAACAACAACAACAACACTACCACCACCACACCCATCACCACCACCACCACCAGGGTTAAAACTGTCTGGCCAAGCTGACACCGTGTTGAGCCCGCTGGTGTTTGGGTACGAAGGGAAGAAAATGAGAAAGAAACCAGCTGGGAAGGAGGGAAGGAGGGAGAGAAAGGAAGGAAGGAAGGAAGGAAGGAAGGAAGAAAGAAAGGGATGAAAAGGAAGGAATGGGGGGAGGAAGGAAGGGAGAGAAAGGGAAGAAGGGAAGGAAAGGAAGGAAGGAGGTTAAGGAGTGAATGAACGATAGAAAAGTGAAAGAACGTAAGAAGGAAGAAAGAGCATAAGGAAGGAAGGAATAAAGAGAGGAAGAAGGGAATGAAATAAGAAACAAGGAAGTGAATGAACGAAGGAGGAAGAGGAGGAGGAGGAGGAGGAGGAGGAGGAGGACAAAACAGGGGTGGAATGTCAAGGCAAAGTTAAATCCTGCAATAAAACGTGACGGCGATATGACGGAAGAGAGAGAGAGAGAGAGAGAGAGAGAGAGAGAGAGAGAGAGAGAGAGAGAGAGAGAGAGAGAGAGAGAGAGAATAGTGCTCGTACTTCACTTATCCTCTTCTTTTCGTCTACATTCGTCTACCTTCCTCTCCTTCTCTCGTCTTTCCAACGCAATTTTCATACTATCTAAATTTTAAATGTTCTACTTTCCTCCCTTTCCTATACCTCCTTCCTTACTGGTTCCTCCCCCTTCGTTTCCTTTCCTTCTCCTTCTTTAGTCATCCCACCGCTATTTTCATACTACCTTCATTTTATAATATTTTCCTCTTCTCCTTCTCCTCCTCTCATCAGCAGGCATTTCTTCCTTCGTTATCTATGCCTCCTGCCCTTCACCTCGCTCTCCTTTCGTCTACCTTTCTTTTCTCCTCAAGTCTTTCTAATGCGTTTTCTAACATTTCTTTCATTTCTTACACTTTTTCCTGTCTTTTCCTCCTCTTACCAGCACGTTTTCCTCTCTTCCTTCTCTATACCTTCTTCCTTCCTTTCCTATACCTTCTTCCCTTTCGCTTCCTCTCCTTTCGTTTACCTTTCTTTCCTCCAGTCTTTCAAGTTGTTTTTCTTATACTATTTTTTTTCACTATTATTCCCTTCTCATCTCATCACCATGTTTTCTTATCTTCCTTTTCTATATCTCCTTCCCTTGTGGTTCCTCTTCCTTTCCTCCAGTCTTTCAAGTTCTTTTTCTTCTAACTTAACTTTTTTCACTATTTTTCTCTTCTCATCTCTCCACCATGTTTTTTTATCTTCCTTTTCTATATCTCCTTCCCTTCTGGTTCCTCTTCCTTTCCTCCAGTCTTGCAAGCTCTTTTTCTTCTACTAATTTAATTTTTTTCACTGTTTTACCCTTCTCATCTCACCACCATGTTTTCTTATCTTCCTTTTCTATACCTCCTTTCCTTGTGGTTCCTCTTCCTTTCCTCCAGTCTTTGAAGTTCTATTTTTTCTACTAACTTAATTTCTTTAGACTATTTTCCCCGTCTCATCCACCACCAAGTTATCCTTTCTTCCCTTCCTATATCTCTTTCCCTCCTTTCCTTCCTCTCGCCCTCCTCCGTTCTCCCTTCCTCCTCCCATTCACCATACACACGCTAGCTATTCACAGTTTCCGTTTAGTCTGCAGGGATAAAACCGAGTAAACCCAGCAAGTCCCGTATAAAAAAGAACTAGTATTTGTATGACTTGCTGCACAAAAATACGCGGATGCTGTAAACCCTTTGTATATGACTGTGGAGTATTAAAAGAGAGGAAAAAGCTAAATCCCTTGACAGCATATAGAAAAAAAATCCGATTGTGGCACATAATAGATGTTTAAATATACATAGAATTAATTACATGATTTATCACACCTTTTTTTTTAATACTAGAGTGCGTGCAGGAATATATTTTTTTGATGTCCGTTTCCTGGTACCGACTTTTACACTTATAATAGAATAAGTAGGGTAAAATCATGTGTGTGTATTAAAGAGTAGAAGGGAAATCAATATACAACTTTGGTTCATTCCTTACATTGCACGTGAATATAAACAAATAAATACTGAAATGCGAGGAAAATCACACCACATTGACCTCTCTTTCTTTTGTCTTTTGTCAGGTCAGTGTCTAGTGGAGTTTTTGTTTTATTCCCTTGAGCTGCCTCCCTGAATGCAAAAAATAACATGAATACAGAAATACGAGGAAAATCACACCACATTGACCTGTCTTCTGACCTCTCTTTCTTTTGTCTTTTGTCAGGTCAGTGTCTAGTGGAGTTTTTTGTTGTTGTTGCTGTTGCTGTTTTTGTTTTATTCCCTTGAGCTGCCTCCCTGAATACAAAAAATAACATGAATAAAGAAATATGAGGAAAATCACATCACATTGACCTGTCTTCTGACCTCCCGTTCTTTTGTCTTTTGTCAGGTCAGTGTCTAGTGGAGTTTTTCTTTTATGTTGTTGTTGTTATTGTTGCTGTTAATGTTTTAATTATTGTTCCCTTCAGCTGCCTCCCTGAATGCAAAAAATAACAGTGTCTAAAAAAAATAAAGTCCTTCCCTCCACATCCTCTTTTACGTTCTCTTCCTTTTCGCCTTCGACGCGTGACTTAATAAGCGATCTGATGCCACTTTTCCTTGTGATATATTATTAGAAACATCCGGTGAGAGAGAGAGAGAGAGAGAGAGAGAGAGAGAGAGAGAGAGAGAGAGAGAGAGAGAGAGAGAGAGAGAGAGAGAGAGAGAGAGAGAGAGAGAGAGAGAGAGAGAGAGAGAGAACAGGTAGCAGAGCACAACAAACAAGTGAGTGGCGCCTGGCGTGTCATGGTTTTATCGCCTCTTAGATCCCTCGGCCGATACCAGTGACACATACAAACGGTGCTCCGTAATGGTCCCCGAGAGAGAGAGAGAGAGAGAGAGAGAGAGAGAGAGAGAGAGAGAGAGAGAGAGAGAGAGAGAGAGAGAGAGAGAGTGTGTGTGTGTGCTACAAATAATAATAATAATAATAATAATACTGTTACCATTCCAACATCAAATACAGTAACATCTTCTACCACTACTAGGAATATTTCTTGACCTGTTTAAAGCATTCGACTCACTTGATCGCAGGATATTGGGAGACAAAATATTAGCGTATGTGGAACAACTTTAAATGTATTTGCAAGTCATTTATCATATTGAAAAAAGTTTTACTGTAACTACTGCGGGTTTTCTTTTGTAGCGGGCTTTTTTTCGAGCGATCTTTTTTTTATTTTTTTATTTTTTAGAGGGCTTTTTTTTTGTTTTTACTTATTTTTGTCATTGAGCTGCTACCTTTACTATAAAAGAAATCATCACTGAGCGTTCTTCAAAGATCAATAACATAACGACCACTGCTACTTTTTTTGAGCAATGGTATTTCAAACGCAAGCGATAAATAGGATTATGTGACTTTTGCCGACTGGACAAACCTCTTGCTTGCAGGTACGAATTAAAACCTCCTTCGGCCTGCTAAAATAAATAAATAAATGTTGAAACTGCTATAGATGCTAAAATAAATACTGATCTTGATAGTCTATACGTGTACTGACAAAAAAAAAATACCACCACACCACAATTTCGCACACATCACCCATACAACTCCACCCAACCTTCCCGCCGCATCACCAGAACATCAGGTGGGCCATTTACCTGTACACAAAACACCTGCTTCACCTGGAGCAACCACACCTGCACTCTCTTAAATACAACAAAGCGGATCTCTCTCGACCTCCATTAATCTATATCTATCTATTTATCTATCTATCTATCTCTCCATCCCATGACGTAAGCTACACAATATTATAAGCTTACAACATAATCCACCATTTCTTTACTTTTCAATTTCCTACATCAAACAGTCCCTTTTTTTATTATCTCTCTCTCTCTCTCTCTCTCTCTCTCTCTCTCTCTCACACACACACACACACACACACACAGACAGCGCCGATATCAGAGAACGCGGAAATCATTTAGCAGACCCAGGTGAAAAGAAGCCCCATTACTCGTGCCTTTTTCACGCGGCGTTCAAGATTAGAGAGGCCGAGGCACGCTAATGACAGGTGAACAGGTGAAGGGGCAGACAGGTAAGCGCCGCGTGCTGGCCCCCGTAACTCACGCCGCCTACTTTTTACCTCGGAAATGAACACACGAAAGATAATTATTAATAATCCACACGTGACACAGGTATGTCAACCGGGGCATAAAGAACAAGCCCCGCGCGTGTACACTCCTCTAATACCCGTTCATTCCCTGATATATTACGGTGAGTTATGGCGGGCAAATTTGAACTAACTCTCTCTCTCTCTCTCTCTCTCTCTCTCACACACACACACACACACTAGGAAAAGGAAAAGAAAGGGAATATCATAGTTGTTAAAATGACCATCCCAAAATTTCTTCCTCAGAACCTCCACCCCTTTGCCCCTCGTTCCGTCCGCGTATTCCCAATCTCTCTACGACTATGTAGACCCCGAGTGAAGACGCTTGGCTGTAGCTTCAAAACGAACCATGGGGTGTCTAAGAAAATACTCGCATTTTGATTCCCACTCAAAGTTAAACTATTCGACTCCGGCTAAACGTAACCTAACGTAACCTAACCTGTTGAAGAGTGGGCGCAAAATAGCAGTAGTGATATAGAACATACGCTCAGTGATTTCCACTCAAAATTACCCTAAATGGCTCCAACTAAACCTAACCTAACCTAATCCCATGCCTTGGTGCTACACTATATATATTATAAGCTTACAACTTAATCCACCTTTCCTTTACTCTTCAATATCCTACATCAAAGTCCCCTAACATAACCTCACCTAACGTAACCTTCCCTGTTCAAGAGTGGGCGATACATAGCAGTAGAGAGACAGGGAATACGCGTCCTCCTTCCCGCCCTGCCGCGCCCCGAGCCCAGCTGCGCGACGGCCCTTCCCTCACCCCCGACATACCACGCGAGAGCCGGGCAGGGGATCCTCACCTCGCAGCCGCCACTACCACTCGAAGCTCTTAATTGCTCAGCCGTCTAGCCCTGGATATGCCCCTAACGACACACACACACACACACACACACACACACACACACACACGAGAGCACGCACGCACTAACGGGTCCAGGCTCACGTATTCGCTGTTCTTCCACGTCAACAAATCAGACTTGCGTTCCTTCCTTCTCCTCTCGAAGCCTTGAGTGATGGGCGATTTACAAAGCTGATGGACGTACTGAGGGAGGAACGTGTGCGTGTGTGTGTGTGTGTGTGAGATTGATGAGGTGAGAGGAGATAACGAGGCGATAACTAATAAGGGTTCGGAGGATTTACGTTTCAGAAGTAACTGTTTTGGGTAGATATATCCCGGCGTGTGGGAGTGAGTTTCCTTCTCTTAACCTCCCTTCCTTCCATCCTCCTTTTCCTTCTTCCTCCTCCTCCTCCTCCTCAACTACCCGACCGGAGACGCAATATTCTAAAGTGTAACCTGATCGGCGCCTCACCAACAGCTACTCTCTCATTAGCAGGTAACTTCGCCTTCGTAATAAAGCTGAACTTGCCATCAATTCCGGTGATCACAACATTTGCTAATATATTGTCAAGTTTGCCTTCAATTCCACCACTCTACCCACTCCCACCTCCTCCTCCCTCTACCCTCCTTCGCACTCCCTCCAACTCCTCCCCCTTTCTCTTCCTTCTCTTGCCGCTGTTGCTAATGGTGCAGGAACTAGAGGGCGAGGCTGAAATTAATGGCCGGAGCAGCGCTGTCTTGGTCCGGGCAGCGTGTGAGATAGTTGCGAAGCGAGGCGAAGAGTGGCGAGGCGTGGAAGCGAGCGAGTGGTGAGCTATTGGTTGAGTAAGTGGAGTGTGGAAGTGAGTGAAGGGTATGTGTGTGTGGCTGTTCGTTTGGGTGTGAAGGGTGAAGGGTGTGTGGGGGGAGATGGGGGTGGGGGAGGTGCTTTGTGAGTAATGGACAGACAGCGTGAGGGATGAGTGAGCGATGCAGGATATGTGTGTGGAGGAGAGGAGAGATGGGTTATTGGGTGAGTCAGTGAGGTGAAAGCGTGAGTGAAGTATGTTTTTTGCGGGGTCAGAAGGGGGTTGAGTATGAAGCGGGGAGGTTTGAAAGAGGGGATTATTTGTATGGGATGAGTCAACGATGCAATGTGAGATGAGCAAAAGAAAGGATGACTAGAATGAGAGATGAAAGTAAGATGAAGAGAAGGTGAGGGGGTTGTGGTATGGAGTGAATGAGGGGACGATGGGGTTGAGGTATGAGTGAGTGGGCGAGTTGAAGGAGAGAAGGCGAGTGGGCGCACCAAAAGGAGAGAGGGATGAATGCAAAGGAGGGGAGGGGGTGGGGGGGGGGATCAGGTCAAAACGTGAGTCGTGGGACGGAGCAGTGAGGTGCCCGCATGAATATTAAGAGAGAGAGAGAGAGAGAGAGAGAGAGAGAGAGAGAGAGAGAGAGAGAGAGAGAGAGAGAGAGAGAGAGAGAGAGAGAGAGAGAGTGTGTGTGTGTGTGTGTGTGTGTGTGTGTGTGTGTGTGTGTGTGTGTGTGTGTGTGTGTGTGTGTGTGTGTGTGTGTGTCAAGCATTTCTGAGTCATGGATGAGTCATGCCGTGTTTCAGGAATACAACGCAAGAAGTAATGAGTCAGTCACGGGAGAGATTAAAGTCTTCTCATGATGACGTTTGGCCTCTTATTAAAGGTCTCTGGGTCAGTTGTAAGAACTTGTTGTCGTGCACATGACGGGGCATCAGTGTCGGGACGCGACTGATCAGTTTCAGGAAGTGTCGTGTGCACCTCCGGGAGATGCGTGAGGCAGCGCACCACTACCCAAGACTTTATTTATGTACAAATATTTTATACTGAATACGAGTGTGCTTCGTAAATAATCTGTAACGCAACTCTGGGGATACATCTCTATACTAGCGCTATTATTCAAATCAAGGCAAATGATGAATGTTTTATAGTGAACATTTTAGTAGTTCCGTTGAAAGGACTGATATCAGTAAAAATAACTCCCGATATTGAGGAGGCGGTCACACTAATTATGGACCTTTGAGCCGAAAGGTAAAGGAAGAAGTTGGCTGGAGCTGTGGTGAGCAGCGTACTTCCGGGCATCGTTCTTTGTTTTTATTGTGATCTCGCGTCATGCACACCAACCCCTCCTTCGGGTCAGTATTGGCACGCCTGACTCCACAGGTCGAATCTCTGTGCCGTGGGGTGCCCAATGAACCGACAGTGAATTTCACTACACGGTAGACCCAACGGGTGGGCGCACAACGCTCCATCGTGTGCCCAATGGTCAATGCTAATTTCCTGAAACTGGCCCTCGCCCGAAAACCCAAGCCAGCATAAAGAAAGACAATTGCGCTGACGACCCCCTCTACCCAACAATAAGTGCGTTGTTTCTTCAAAACTAAAATTGTTTTTTTTATCATTCTCCGTCATTTGTTTCTTGCTCCCCCCAAAATAACTATTTTAGTTTAGGGATCCTCAAAGTTTTCACCTCAGCTGTATTAAAAGATAGAGCTGCCGAGTGTGATCTCTGTTTTTTAGCATGATGATGGGAAGATAATGGGGGGAAATAGAGAACCAAGTTAAAAGATGAAATAAGGTAATATGCGGGAACAGGACAGTATGGAGTACACTAACATCCAACAGCAAGAAGTGGTGACCTTGAGAAGGTCTTTTGTCATGTAGTGGACTAGTTATGGCTGAGGATCATGATGAAGGTTACAGGAGAGCAAAAATACTAATAAAGGTTTCCTGTTGTGTCTTTATATTGTCCAGAGAACTAAATGCAAGTGGGAAGTTAGAATCAAAACGAGGTCAGAAACGAAACGCCGTCGGTATATCATTTGTGCCTGGAAAATAAGTAACACAAAGCAGCATTTTCCAGAAGCTTTAACATGTAGAATAAATCGCACGTTACTTACAGGAATTGGACACTGCACATATTTCTTCGCATTTTCCACAGCCGGTTTTCAATCTGACTTTTCCGAGATGCGACGAAATAGAATAATATGTGTGTCGGCATCAGACGGACGGACGTGTGTGTGTGTGTGTGTGTGTGTGTGTGTGTGTGTGTGTGTGTGTGTGTGTGTGTGTGTTTCATCATATCCAAATAAGAAAAAACGAAATGAAGGGATCCGCGGGTTGTCCATTGTGAATATCGAAACAATAATGATCCGTCAGTTGGGAGTCAGACGGCAATAATCTGGAGCCAAAGTTTAGTCAATTCTCAAAAGCTACGTTGTTGTTGTTCTTGTGAGCCATGTCTTCTAGCTGACTTTACTAACTAATCCTCATCTAACACTGCTTTCCGGGTTACTTCAAGGCAACATGCAAAACACCACATTATAACAGATGCTAGAACCCGAAATCATCTTTTTAGACCACTAGACGCCACCACAAAATATTATTCAGCATCTCAGCATCGTCCTCCACCCTCAGAGCGCCACATCACATCACACAACATAACATCTTCTTGGTATCGTACTTCTCACATCAACATCACTTTTTGGAGCATCTAGTCACACCAAATACACACACACACACACACACACACACACACACACACACACACACACCGCCACACGTAATGCAAAAACCCACACACGTACATGGAATAACGCGAACAATACGTACACATCCAGACACTCTTAAAAGCCGTATGTCTTGCAAAAGAATCCATTACCAACAACACACCTCATGCATAATACTGGCCCCCATTAACATCAAAAGGAACACACACACACACACACACAAAGCTTACATGTTTTAGTTATATTCGTACGTGGAAAACTGTGACAATATATTTATTTTACATTACTCCATCAGTAAAGCTCAAAATCTGACATATATATAAAAGATAAAAATTATAAACCGAGGAAACAAAGTAATGCACACAGCACTAACATGTTCTTCTGCTAACCTGTCACGTCTTTTAATGAACGTTTGTATTAGTGTTGGAAAGAAAACGGACACAAATGGCGCTTCCTTATCTTTACCGCCGATCTTAAACGTTTCTCTCCTCGGTGTAATAACGGGTAAAGGAGTGCATTAGCGAGCCCTCTGTAGTAAATGAAGAAAACAGTACGACAGGGGCGTCTAAGAAATGGGAAAATGTTAAGATGGAAACGGAGTGAGATTTAGGAGGAAGGAGTATATGAAAAATGAATGGAAAGGAGCGTAGATTTTTAACGAGGGGGAGAATTTTATATAAGGCGAAAATCGACGTGACCAGTTTAGTATCAGATAAAAAAAATATTCTGCATTGAACAATCAAAATTAAAAAACTGTATAAGAGTAGGGTTTGAGTGGGTAACGAGACCATCAAAATCATGCAAGTTGGCATATAACAGTGAGGAAAATTTCGAAACCTAAATAAACGTTAAAATAATGACCAATAAAACTGAGCACGATAAAAAATCAGGTTATCCAAAGAGTAGCAGTGGTCCCTTATGTACGAGAAACAATATACTAAGACGGGATAAGGTAGAAGGAAGTGGGTAAGTGAGACGGGATAAGGTAGAAGGAAGTGGGTAAGTGGGGCCGGATAAGGTAAAAGAAAGTGGGTAAATGGGACGCGATAAAGGAATATTAAGTGGATAAGTTAGGCGGGATAATGCAGAATGAAGAAGAAACAGTCATTAGAAGGTTTTAGGACTCATTTTTTTCCTTTGAACTCCTTCCATTACTGTAAAAAAAAAGTGGGTAAGTGAGGAAGGATAAAGTAGATGTTAAGTGGGACAGGATAAGGTAGAAGTAAGTGGGTAAGTGAGCATCGCCTAAGATTATCTCATGGAATGGTTTCAGAATAGGGCAGCGGCGGCGGGGAGACCTGGCAGGGGAGGGAGTGGCCGGGCGGCATATTCCCGAAGTCTGTACGGTTATGTGCCGCCTTCTCTTGAACAGGGCAGGATAGGATAGGTTTGGTTAGGTTACGTTAGGTTAGGTTAGGTTAGGTTGGGTAAGGTTAGATTAGGTTAGGTTAGGTTTGGTTTGGTTTGGTTAGGTTAGGTTAGGCAAGGTAAGGTAAGGTTAGGTTAGGTTAGGTTAGGTTAGATTAGGTAAGGTAAGGTAAGGTAAGGTAAGGTTAGGTTAGGTTAGGTTAGGTTATGTATGGTTTGGTCGAAATTATGTTATGTAATTTCGAATGGGAATCACAATGAAAGTATTTTAAAAAACGGCCAGTGGTTAGTTTCGAAGTTACAACCAAGCGTCTTCATTCATAGACAACATACCCACAGAGACCGGGAATATGCGGGCGGGAGCAAGGGTGGACGGCCAAACAAAAAGGCGGGCAGAAGGACAGGGGAACAAGAGGACAGGCAGAGTGCAGCTTGAAAATGAAAACGAATGTGTGCCGGGCATTACTGCAACACGACACTGGGCGAGTCTTTGCCATGCGTTACGCCGCGTGAGTGTTGGAGCGATATAAACAGAAACGTTTGTGTGATATGCTGCCGCCGGTGAATTATCTTTTTTTCGACGTTTTGCCTTTTGTCGCAGATCACTACCGGCGTTCACTGGTGTATAATAATGGTGATAATAATTAATAATAAGAAAAAGAAGAAGAAAAAGAAGAATATGAAGAAGAAGAAGAAGAAGAAGAAGAAGAAGAAGAAGAAGAAGAAGAAGAAGAAGAAGAAGAAGAAGAAGAAGAAGAAGAAGAAGAAGAAGAAGAAGAAGAAGAAGAAGAAGAAGAAGAAGAAGAAGAAGAAGAAGAAGAAGAAGAAGAAGAAGAAGAAAAATTAGAAGAAGAAGAAGCAGAACACCACCACTACCATCACCAACAACAACAACAAAAATAACATCAACAACAACAACAATAAAAATAATAATAATAATAATAATAATAATAATAATAATAATAATAATAATAATAATAATAATAATGATAAAAATAATAATAGTAAAAACAACAACCACAACAACAACAACAACACAAGTGGATCCAGCATCATAAAAGCGACATCAAATATCCTTCTGTCGTAATTGCTCACCGTAAAATTAACAGACACATAAACACACGCACAAAAATGTTTCCTTTAAAATCCTCCACATGAGTATAAAGTTTCGACAAAAAAAATATTGCGAATGAGTCGAAATTTCATCCTACGGGGAAGAGTGACCCGCGGACTTTCAAAAATTTGCCATACAATAATATTTTCGGCGGCTCCTTCCTTCATGAGCAATAAAACTAAACGGGCACACTGATATGAACTTTTCGCCCGTTTTCAAAAATATCCGACGCCATTAGCATACAAGAAAAAAACAGCCCGTCATTTGCCAGCCGAAAAAAAACAACGTCAAAGGGTGGCATTTTTTTTAGCGCAGTTTACCGTGTGCGTCCAAAACTGTCCCTATCCAACAAAAGCCTTTACTGCCGTCCCTTTACGCCTTTTGGAAGAAACATTATCCACTATGATGATATGTTTCCTCCTATTTCCCTTGCCTATTTGCTTCTCATAACTGTTTTCTGTGCCCAGTGTGCCTCTGCCTATACAAGCCTGTGCCTCGATTTAAATTGAAGGAAGCAGAGGGGGTATTTTTTTTTACAGTAAAGGAAGCAGCTCAAGGTCAAAAAAACAAAACAAAAGAAAGCCCTCTAATCACTGCTCCTATATAAAAAAGAGTAAAAAGGAATCGTCGAAAAAGAGGTCAATTTCGGGAGGAGAGATGTCCGGATACTCTCCTCTTCGCTGTTTCAAATTTTACTGCTGTGTTGCGAAATCCCTAAAGTGGTTATTGTGCCTTTACCTTTATAAACCTCGGCCTCCTTTTAAATTCGAGGAGGCAGATGCCCTGATACTCTCCTCTTCGCTGTTTCAAATTTTACTGGTGTGTTGCTAAATCCCTAAAGTGGATATTGTGCCTTTACCTGTACAAATCTCGGCCTCCTTTTAAATTCGAGGAGGCAGCCTTAACTAACACACCGCGAGTCTATCAGTTTTCCAAATTGAAATTCTTCGAACCTCCAAAAGCAAAGACAGAAATCGACGTTCTATGGAGCAGCCAGTGAATATCTTTATCTGTTATCGAATCATTACTTGGTGATATTTCCTCTGACAGACAGAAAGTTGGTGCGAGTCTTTAATACTCCCAAAAGAAACACACACACACACACACACACACACACACACACACACACACACACACACACACACACACAAAGAGGTTGCTCCATTCT
>NC_066518.1:7914109-7939109 GCF_024679095.1 Eriocheir sinensis
AAAAAAATATGTATACTTAGTTTGGTTAATAAGGATCTGAAAAAAAATGTATACTTAGTTTGGTTAATAAGGATCTGAAAAAAAAATATGTATACTTAGTTTGGTTAATAAGGATCTGAAAAAAAATATGTATACTAAGTTTGGTTAATAAGGATCTGAAAAAAATATGTATACTTAGTTTGGTTAATAAGGATCTGAAAAAAAATATGTATACTTAGTTTGGTTAATAAGGATATAAAAAAAAAATCTTAATCTAGGGGAGTGGTGCAGCTCCAAAGATCTCTTCTCCGGTGTGACCCGCGGCCCTTGACTCGTGTTTGCTCCACACACACAGTTTGATTGACGCGCCTGGCAACGCTATCGGCTTATGTAACCTGCCTGGCGCTGCGCTATACTGGCAAGTTTCGACAAAAAAAATCACTACTAACAAAATAATTTACTATGGAATTGATTAGAAAATATTTTTGTGTGCATGACTACTATTACTGAGGATAAACATTACATTTTATTAAGTAAGAATCGTGATTTTCCCGACTTTTTACCCTTATCCAAATTAGAAAATATATGGTGAGTAAATATTTTTTTTTATTTATGTATCCCGGGAAACTTGAATATAATATACAGGTGTTGGCAGGTAGACGTCTACACAGCCTCCCATAAACACGGCTTGGTGGATTAAATAAAAACAGAAAGATATCCAGTAATAATAATCGCAATACGTTCAATAAAAGTAACCGCAATACATCCGTGAATAAAAATACATAAACATCAAGGTTTATCGGTCTGCGTCTATTTTTATTTACTCTTAATTAGTTTTTATTTATTTCCTCTGCAAGAAGCAACAGCAGGGAGGTGAAGGAGCCTGCCATCGACCCTTAAGAGTCTGGTTCATGATTCAGGCGGTTCTTAGGCAACCCCCCCCCCCACACACACACGCGCACACACACACATCGACAGCCACCGCACTACCGCCTGCCAATGTTGTTGGTACTCTATAAACACCCACATACCTAATAAATAATTGAGCTCATGATGATGCAACCAGGTTCGTTCTCACCTGTTTTCGTTTTGTTATCTTTCTTTCCCCTCTCTCGACAAAGCCACAATATACACTATCTTTTATTTTTTACAATAAAGGAGACAGCTGAAGGGCACAAAAAAGGAAACAATAATAAAAAAAAGCCCGCTATACTAGGAAAACGTCTAGAAAAAGATCTTTAATTACTGAAGTTACCAAACGCAAACTACCAAATCAGAGGTACCTTTCGTATAAAAAATGAAACGTGAATTATAATCGCCTTACCCAGTTTATTTACCTTTGCAATTACCTACCAGCCAGATACTTCAAAAGATCTAACTAACTAAAAAGGAAATACGAACACATAAATACCGAAAATGAAACATGTGAACTCTCCTGACTGATAAAACCAATGTAAAAATATGAGGTCACTGCTGCGAAGTCTACCAGGAAGGGAACACGATCACTAACTCACTAGAACACGCGAGTAAGAGGAACAAAACAGCCTGCAAAATCGACGAGTAATGTCAAGAACCGGAAACATTAAATTTGCTGGGTCATGACAGAGAAGACCGATGGATAACGGAAAAACTCAATCAGTTCGAGTATTATGCAAGCAGCACCGAACGCTAATGACATCCACAGCTAAAGGTACGGAAGAAAAAAAACGTATAATAAAAACTGTTCTGAACACGTACATTTAAACGTCGCTGCATCGTTAACGCGGCGTCACGTGAGGCAGCGAACACAGGCGTACGTGGCGTCCTTGTTCGTGTTTTTTTTTTTCTTCTTGCAGTTCGAAAGAGAGAGAGAGAGAGAGAGAGAGAGAGAGAGAGAGAGAGAGAGAGAGAGAGAGAGAGAGAGAGAGAGAGAGAGAGAGAGAGAGAGAGAGAGAGAGAGAGAGAGAGAGAGAGAGAGAGAGAGAGAGAGAGAGAGAGAGAGAGAGAGATGAAGAAGAAGAAGAAAAAGAAGAAGAAGAAGAAAAGAAAGAAAGAAAGAAGGAAATAAAGAAAGAAAGGAGATAAAGAAGAAAAGAAAGAGAACAAGAAACAGAGGAAAGAAGGATGATAAACAGGGATAAAGAAGAAATAAATGAAAGAAAGAATGAAAGAAAAGAAGGAAAGGAGGAAAGGAGAGAAAAAAAGTAAATAAGAATGAATGAATGAAACAACTAAAAAGAAAGAAAAAGAAAAGAGAAAAGAAAGAAAAAGAGAAAGAATGAGAGAAAGGGACAGAAACAGAGACATACACAGAGAGAGGGAGAAAGAGACAAAAACAGAGAGAGAAAAAGAGAGAAACTTCATACTTGCAAAACCATCCTAAAGCAACAGCGGCGTGAGAAAGAACTGATCGCCTTTCAAGCAGCGCCGAGGAGACGAGATTTATGGCTCACTAAATTATAGACGCATATAAATCTATAAGTTTAAATAACCTTTCCACTTCCAGGAGCACACACACAAAAAATGTCAATAAAGGCGAGGAGGTGATATTGCCTCCGAGAAAGATTTTGTTAACAGCACAGGAAATAAGAGAACGAATGGCCTATAAAGAAGAAATGTAATGATATATATATAAGGTTTTTTAGTAGCACACGTGATAAGGATTTTATTTATAAGGGAAATTATATCAGAAACCCTGTACATTTTTTTTACATCAAAGAAACAGCTGAAGGGCAAAAAAAAAATAATAATGAAAAAAAAGCCCACTGACAATAAAGGAAGAAAAAGGAGAAGGAAAGATAGAAAGGAAGAAAGAAAGTATGAATGAATAAATGTATGAATGAAAGAAGGAAACAAAGGAAATAAATAGGAGAGACAGGGGGAAAGAAAAAAAATGAAGAAAGAACCAAAAGAAAAAAGAAAAGAAGAAAAGGGAGAAAGAAAGATGGAAAGAAAGGAAGGAAGGAAGGAAGAAAGCAGGAATGAATGAATATATGAATGAAAGAAGGAAACAGGAAATAAAGAGGAGAGACAGGGGAAAGAGAAAAAAAAAGAAGAGAGAAAGAAAAAAAAGAGATAGTGTGAAAGAGAAAAATAAGACGAATGTTTAGCTTTCCTGAGACACATTAACAGAAAAGATACAAAAAAGGCGAAACAGAAAAAAATAGTAAATCCATTCCGATGAAAAAATAAGAAAAAATACATTAAAAAAAGCATTATCAGTTTCTCGAGGACTAGCAAGAGGAGGAGTTTCCGGGACATCTGGGACAATAACCCTCCTTACCTTTCCTCGGAACGGTTTAATGACCTTTGATTTTCGACGTGTTACTCGGATTATTACGTCATAAGAGAACTTGCTATTTATGAGCACTTTTTCGTGTGTCTGAGTGTATACGAACGACAATCAGAAGAAAAACAACAACAACAACTATGAACACAAAAAGAAAAGTACGTACAATCAGTCATGAACAAAACAAAAAAAGGGACACATGATCATTGCTACCACCACCACCAAGAAGAAGAAGAAGAAGAAGAAGAAGAAGATCAACAACAACAACAACAACAACAACAGCAGCAGCAGCAAGCGTTTCCAGCTGGAGAGCGAAAACCGAAGTGAGCAGCTTTTTCCGTCCCTCCCGCCCGTCTAAGCTCTTTGTAGTGTTTCATAGTGTGCTACCCTTCTCTCTCTCTCTCTCTCTCTCTCTCTCTCTCTCTCTCTCTCTCTCTCTCTCTCTCTCTCTCTCTCTCTCTCTCTCTCTCCCCCTCTCTCCCCCACTCCCCTTCACGTCTCTTTCCCCTTCCTCCGCTAGGCCCCTGCAGCCTCAACACTGTTTTTAATAGGCTTTTTTTTCATCCTTCTAAAATATTCATCATATTAAGCAACGGAGTGTTTGTGTGCGCATGTCAGTGTGTGTGTGTGTGTGTGTGTGTGTGTGTGTGTGTTTGTGTAAAGTGCCAGCACGTACTCCACGGTTATTATTTATAATAGTCAATTATTATACTTTATGACTGTACCATGTGCTCGCATTCATTCCAAGCAGCGTGATTGTGGTGTGAGTGTGCGTGATAGTTTTTCGAGTGGATACGTATAAAGGTGTGCGTGTGTATATATGCGTGTAATTAGTCCGGTGTGTGTGTGTGTGTGTGTGTGTGTGTGTGTGTGTGTGTGTGTGTGTGTGTGTTTGCGAGCGTCTGTGCGTGCAAGAGCTCATCCGTGGGGTATGTCTGTGTTTATGAGATATAAAGAAAGAAAGATGCCTTTAATGGCCAAAAGATTCACCTGAATGAGACAGTACACACACACACACACACACACACACACGCATACACACACGCACATACACACGCACACACACACGCACGCAGACACACACAACACTCCCTGGCGCTGGCCTGCCTAGTTGGCTGGCTCAGTGCTGGGCTCAGTTGGCCGAGCACGCGCCTGGCGAGCGGAGGTTGTCCCCGCCGCACTCGAGGCTGCCACTCACCCAGGCCTCGCCATCCTCGCCTCTCGACACGCCTTCACGAGTGCGGCGCCCCAGAGTGACACCCGACCATGGACAATCCCTGACAGGACCACAGTGACCCGGTAGTTTACGCCGCTGAATACACAGAACAATGGCGAACTTTGAGGACCTAACTTAGCGAGAGCGAAGGAGGATTTAGAACTCTCGTGCCTAGGTTTCTGTTCACGGAAGCAGGAGGAAGACAAGGAAGACTTCGGGAGGAGCAACCGCGTAAATTCTGACGGGGAGAATGTGAGAACCCGAGGCTGAGGTTCTCCCAGGAAGAGCCCGGAGGAGTGAGCGCCTTTGCACGTGCTTGGAGTGTTGTGTGTGGGGCGTGAGGCAGACAGACAACACAGCTGACTGGCGGGCACTGTGTGAGACCCGCCCACTCCCGCCACGCCGCCCTCCCCTGATAAGGTAAGCTGTACACACACATACCCTGCCGAGGAGTTGCTGGGAAAGTGGAGGTGAGGAAGGAGTGAAGAGATGAGTGGAGGTGGTGGTGGTGGCGGTGGTGATGCAATAGTTGACTCCATGCTCTCGTCTCCACACCCAGACTATAACTCACTCTGCCGTCCACCCAACACTCCTGCACCCTTTGAACTTTAATTTTATTTTGGTACACTCTTTCATAACTTTTCTGCACGATTTATTTTTTTCCACTTGGTCATTTTTTTCCTCGTTTCTACATGTGTTGATTTGCTTTGACTTTCATTTTGGTACTTTCCTTTATACCTTTTCTGGACGATTATTGTTTCTTCACTCTTTTGTCTTTTTTTTTACCGTTTCCACATGTCTTTTCTTCTTCTCAAAACTTCCCCATTGCAACATTTTCACACTACCTCCACGTGAGACTTGTTGAGCTGACAAAAAAAATACAATACATACGTCGTTGTATTTTTTCCCTTTGCCTTCATAATACAAATATCTACATAATACGTATTTTTTGAGGTCCCTTTGTTGACGCATCAGTGTTTTGTGTTAAAGTTTTATGTTTATGTGCAGGCGTTGTGCGAGCGAGTTGACAGTGCTCTCTCTCTCTCTCTCTCTCTCTCTCTCTCTCTCTCTGCAGCACTGTTTAAACGCACAACTTCTTTCTACGTCGCATCCTTTTGTCTCTAGTTTCACAATGTTTTTCTTTACTACGTCAACGTTATAAAAGTGTGAGGCCTTTTAATTGTTGTTGCAAGCGTGATGTTGATGAAACAGACACTCCCTTTTCCTGACTCTCCCCCACTGCCATTTTTGCTTAAATCGGTAGAACATCGAGTAAATATAATTATAAAAATATATATGACTGCCTATGCACATTAGTATGATTGCAATTAGTATGTATTATGACGGACAAACACAATACATTAGGATTATTACATAGTGCGACGGTCTGCCTAGAACCGTGGACTTGTAAAATCACACACGCTCACACACACACACACACACACACACACACACACACACACACACACAAGCAAACACACACGCACAAGCAGAGACACGCACGCACGTAAAATAACATCCAGAAATATACATAAGTAAAAATGTTTCCTCCTCGCTCAGTAACGTTATAATGATTCCTAAATTAAGAACTACAATATCTAATCAATCTCGACACAAACAAAATGTGAGATAAAAAGAAAGATATTCTGAAAGGCAGAACAGAAACTCCACTGATTCTACTATTACTACTACTACTACTACTACTACTACTACTACTACTGCTACTACTACTACTACTATAAATATACTAGTGAGAAGAGTAAGAATAAGAATAATAACAATAAAAGTGATAAAAAATATTGCCAAATGTCCTGGCGAAAAGATAAGTAAAGGATAAGACGATGAGAGAGAGAGAGAGAGAGAGAGAGAGAGAGAGAGAGAGAGAGAGAGAGAGAGAGAGAGAGAGAGAGAGAGAGAGAGAGAGAGAGAGAGAGAGAGAGAGAGAGAGAGAGAGAGAGAGAGAGAGAGAGAGAGAGAGAGAGAGAGAGAGAGAGAGAGAGAGAGAGAGAGAGAGAGAGAGAGAGAGAGAGAGAGTGTCAGAGAGGTCAAGGTTACATGCACAAAGTGAGATCAAGAGCAGGACGTGAAAACAGACAGACAACAATGCTTCCGCGTCTCCCTCTAAACACACACACACACACACACACACACACACACACACACACACACACACGCACACACACACACACAGACACACGCAAGGGATTAATAAAGACAACATTACGAGACATAACCTTGAATATGAGGTTTGTTTAAGACTTTTCTAAGATTTATTGCCTTTTTTGACGGATTGCTCACGTGATTCCTTCGTTACGTGTGTCTATAAAAATAACGAAACAAATTTGGACTGAAAGAAGTACTAAAAATATGTTTGACTAGTTACTTATGTTGATAAAACGATAGATGATTAGGTAGATAGACAGATAGATAGATTGATAGATATACAGGTAAAACACAGACAAACGCCACTACATTATAATAGCTGTTCAAAAGGTCGACTTAGCGTGAGGTTACCGGCGTGAGGTGTCTGCATAGCTCAGCACACACACTCGTCCGGCCAGCGAGGGAAGGCAGAGCAAGGGGGCCGAGGAGCTGAGCCTGGTGTTTGCGACCCGGAGTTTCAAGGCGGGTCATTGAAGGAGGAATGCACAGACGAGGCTCACACAACAGAACAAGATGAATTAAAATGTCTTTCACGGAGGAGGAAACGCCTTACATACTATATAATACTCAACTAAGAGATAGAGAAAGAACGAGTGTATTTTTTTTAGTTCGTATAGTGTGCGTGTGTGTGTGTGTGTGTGTGTGTGTGTGTGTTCGTCCCCTGTCTGCAAACATGGCGTGTAAATGTTAACATAAAAAAAGAAAGGAAACTGGATTTACTAACAAAATAATAGAGAAATAAAACAGAGAAATATAATAAAAAGTCCAATAAACATTTCATTATCGCAACCATACTGTTTTTGTTAATAGTAATAATAATAATAAGAAGAAGAAGAAAAAGAATGTTAATAATAATAACTATGAAAGAGAAAGAAGGTAAATTAAAGCATAGAAAGAAACAGCAGGAGGAAAATTAATATAAGATAGCAAGAAAACAAATAGAAACGAGCAAGAAACACAACATTAGGGCCATAAGACGAAAAGAAAAAAAAACACGAAAGAGGAAGAGGAGGAGGAGGAGGAGGAAGGAGGAGGAAAGGAGGAAGAGAGGAGGAGTAATTAGAGTAATTTCCGTGTGTGTGCTGCGTCTCAAAATGTTGATGACGTGCAAGAATGAACTTAATGTGATGTTTTGATGCCTTTCCCTTGACCCACTTAATTAACTCTCTCTCTCTCTCTCTCTCTCTCTCTCTCTCTCTCTCTCTCTCTCTCTCTCTCTCTCTCTCTCTCTCTCACACACACACACACACACACACACACACACACACACACACACACACACACTGCTGTAAACATTTTCGGGGGGGAGGGGGGGGAGGGGAGGGGGAGAGGGGGAAGGGCCTGGCCACGAAGCTTTAGTGAATAACTTTTTCTTCCTCTCCTGCCGACGGAAAATAATAAATGCAATGTAACAAAAACTAAAAAATTGGTGTTTATGTTTTCCCTGGATACGATTTTTTTTTTTGGTACCTACTTACCTGTATAGAGAGTATGTGGGGGTGTCTTTCTATTTGCTTCTCAATCTTTATGAATCCTCCAATCTATCAATCAATCAATCTATGCATGTTTCTGTCAATCTATCTATCTATCCATATGTTTATCATGGTATTTACACACTATCTACTTTCTAATTTATACCATCCATTCTGTTGCTATCTCTGTCTCTTTGCCAATCTGTTCCTCGTATAATCGCTAACGAATCATTCACCAAGCCTCTCCTTCTCTATACACATTGATATCCTCCTTCTAAGGTAATCTGAATGTACAGTACACTTGATATACACATAACAGGCTCCTCTACCTCTCTACTTGCTATTTATTCATCTACATATTCACAATGCATCTACCTTTCGTGTACAAAGTCTCAGTTTCTGTATATATTCACATACGTTCAACAATATTTACACACTTATGTTTCACCTATGTTACAACTATTTTTACAAGCCTATCTGTAACCTACATACTACTTTTTGCCCGAGAGCTAGGTACCTCCACATATACTTCAACCCTTCTTTTATCCTCTTCAATCCCGTTCCACATCATACAACGAGTCCAATCAAAGAGAGAGAAAATATGCGTTTAGTCCAATCTAATGTTTTTTTTTTCCACCCGTCTTCCTCCAGCCGTACAGTCACGTTAGGAGTCATTCACACATCCGAAACATCCCGGAACACTAAACCAATACCGAGAAGAGGAAGAAGGGTTTTTGACATATGCTCACACACATTCGCGCTTCCCGGGACACACAAAACAAGTAAGAAGAAGAGGAAAAGTTATTGAGATATATTACAAACAACAAAGGGCCAAAAGGAGAGGCTATCAATACCCTGCCAGCTTAAGCCATTCCCCTTCCCGCAAACCGCACCGCCCCTAAATCCACCCCCCTTAACATTCACGGCACTCACTCATCAACCCCTTCACCCTCTCCGTCTAGTCACCCTGTCCTATCACCCCCCATCCCCCATACACAAGGTAGATGAAAGAAAAGGGGAAGGGCGGCTCACCCATTATTCAGCGCCATAAGAAAAATCAAATAAGAATTGTTTTCGTGGACTGCGGTCGGTAATTCCTCTGCATAATGGTCCTCCCAAAAATCCTGAAGACGTAAGAGAAGGAGGAGGAGGAGGAGGGGGAGGAGGAGAAAGGAGCAAGAGGACTTAGAGGAGATGGAGGAGGAAATGAAAAAAAGGAGAGAAGTACACGGAAGAAAAGAATGATAAACTGAAAATAGGAGATAAAACAACAAGCAATAAAAGCAATACCACTGAAAAAAAAACCGCACCCATTCACACACAAACACAAACACAAACAAACAAACAAATGCATGCAGGCAATCCGTTTTCCTCGACAGGGCGGGGCGGAAGAAGCGCTCGCCTTTAAGAAATGCAGGAAAAACGCAACGCATCCGAATAATGATTGTCGATTAGGCGAGAAGAACAAGAAAAAACAGCCTATCAAACACACCAGCTGCGTCTCTCTTTGCGCCACGTCCCGCCCCACCCCGCCCCGCCCCACCCTGGCTCCCACTACACCTGCTCTCCCTCCTTGCCTCTCCTGCCCCACTCCGGACTGTTGCACCTATTCCCAGACCATCAGACCGATTTTTCCTGCTTCTGTTTTCGCTCGCATCCCTTTGTTTCTTGTCTATAGTTGTTTTACCTCTTCTTCCACGTCCTGGCTTTCATTCCTATATATATACTGTTCCTATCTTCTATGTTCTCTCCCTGTTTCTCCTGTTCCACTTATTCCCCACCCGTCGAATCAGTTGTTCTTGCTTCTGTTTTAACTGTTATTCCTGTATTTTTTTTTTTCTGTGTCAAGCTGTTCCATCTCTTCCTTGACTCCCTGCCTTCCATTCTTCCTGTTTGTGTCTAGTCCACTTTCCTGTTTCTTCTGTTTCCTGCTTCTGTTCGTCTCTGTTATCCCTTTGTTTCTTCTACCTAAATCCAAACTGTTTCACCTCCTCCCCGACTCCCTGGCTTCCATTCCTCCACTTCGCGTCTAGTCCACTCTCCTGTTCCTTCCCTTTCACCCTTTTCCCACCTATCCGACCCATACCTCCTACTTCTGTCGTCTCTGTTATCCCGTTGTTTCTTCTACCTAAATCTAAACTGTTTCACCTTTTTCTCAACACCCTGGCTTCCATTCCTCCTCTTCGTGTCCAGCCCACTCTCCTGTTTCATCTATTTCACCCTCTTCCCACTTATCCGCCCCATTCCTCCCGCTTCTGTCGTCTCTGCTTTCCCTTTGTTTCTTCTACATAAATCCAAACTGTTTCACCTCTTCCCCAACACCCTGGCTTCCATTCCTCCTGTTCGTGTTTTATCTACTCCCTCCTTTGTTTCTCTTGCCCCCACTCAGAGTTGTTCCACCCCTTCCCTAATCCCCAGGTGTCCATTCCTCCTGGTTCTGTGTTGCTTGTTCACCCTTTTCTTTATCCTGTTCAACCCTTTCCCCATGTACTCCCTGGCTTCCATTTTTCTTGTTCCTGTCTTTTCAACTCTTTTTTTTTATTTCAGCCTCCTCCCATACTGTTCTACCCCGTCGCTCTCATTTCTTCTGCTCTTTTCTCCTCTGCTCTCCCTTTGTGTTTACCTCCACCCAAACTGTTCCACCGTCTCCGCCCATCTTCAGGCTCCCATCACTCCAGTTTATGACTTTACGATAAACGAACACTGATGGGAACCTATAAACACCTAAACTGAATTTTCACACAAAGAAATATAGATGTTACAATCAGCAAGCCAACGCCAAGGCAGACTGTGGTAAAGAAGGAGAAACAATAACGACAAGTAACAAACGTTGTGCATTAAGCAGAGATATCCTAAGAGGAAAGCAAAATAACACCATACACTTAACTTAAAATATTATGAATTTATCAAAAGCACGCAGAATAATACTACCATGTCTTGCAAGAACACAGAATAACAAGCGAAAATAAATGATAAATAACAAACGAATTAAGACAATAAGATAAATTAAGAGAAGAAACAATAATCAAACTTCGTGCAATATCATACTAACCCCAAACCACTCCCTTTCCTCCCCACATCACTCAGACTAAGTGGTGGTGACGAAGTGGTGGTGAAGTGCTAGTGGTGAAGAGGTGACGTTGGTAGTGGTGGTGGTGACGCCCTTACCAGCATGGCCGCCTCGTTTCCCCCGCCCCCCAGAGGACGCCCCAGCCCGCGCCCCCAGCCCTCTGACACCATGGCGGCCACGTGCACCTTCCCCTCCGTGGTCTGCTGAGTGACACGCGCTTCTACTGCAGGTACGTGAGGTGGTGGTGGTGGTGGTAGGTGGGTTGGGGGGGTGGGGGGTTGGGGGAGAATGATGAGGTTGATATTGGCCTTATCTTCTCTTTTTTTTTTTCTCCTCCTCCTCCTCCTCGATGGAAGCAGATCAGTAGATATCATATATCTGGATTTTCAAAAGGCATTTGATAAGGTCCCTCACACACGATTGCTCAGTAAACTATTGGCGCACGGTATCTCGGGTAACCTTCACAATTGGCTTGTGTTTCATCTAACTGGCTCGATGTCAGAAGCGGCGTACCTCAAGGATCAGTGCTTGGACCTATGCTCTTCTTAATTCATGTTAATGATGTCGATGATGGGCTCACTTGCAAAATATCAAAATTTGCTGACACAAAAATCGCTAATAAGGTAACTACGACACTCGATGAAGAAGCATTACAATCAGATCTAGATCGACTTGCACGTTGGGCCAATCAATGGAAAATGAAATTTAACGTTGACAAATGTAAAGTGTTACACGTCGGAAAAAATAACAATCCCGTTCAGTAACTAATGAATGACCAACAACGTTCTGCAGTAAGGAAAGAAGAGGATCTTGGAATCACTATATCAAGCGATTTAAAGCCCGGTCAGCATTGTTCAGAGGTAGTTAAAACCGCAAACAAATTGGTTGGCTTCATCGGACAAGTCTTTAATAATTAATCGGAAAAAAATAATATTAAAACTATAATTCGCTGGTTCGACCCCATCTAGAGTACTGTGTACAGTTTTGGTCTCCCTATTACAGAAAAGACGTAGAAAAGTTAGAAAGGGTTCAACGGAGAATAACAAAAATTATTCCAAAATTGAGAAATTTTTCTTATGAATAAAGGCTTGAAGAAGTAAATTTATTCAGCCTATCAAAACGAAGAATGAGAGGCGATCTAATAGAAATGTTTAAAATGTTTAAAGGACTCAGTGATTTTAATGCGGAAGATTATTTTATAATTGATCGATCAAATAGAACAAAAAGAAATAACAATTTCAAGATCAGTGGTAAAAGATTCTCGTCGCACGAAGCCAAACACTTCTTCCTCAATCGAGTCGTTCATGTTTGGAATTCTCTTCTCTGTGATGTCGTTGATAGTACAACAGTTACGGTCTTCAAGAATAGATTAGAGAAGTATTTTGAATAAAACCAGCAACTACTCGTAATAACGTTAAGTTCTTTCGAATACTGGTGTCCTTGTCCGTTTTTATCGTCCGGTTAGCGGTAGGAGTAATGGTAGTTCATTCCTCTTTCCTACATAATTTCCTTGCAGGTTTTCCATGCTGTGTGGTTGTTTTTCCATTTCTGCCAGCTTAGGCTAAAGGGATGGGGAGTGGGGAGGAGCCTTCGCTTTTGCTGTCCTTCATCTTCCACCTTTGATTAGATAGTTAGTGTAGCTTGTCACAAACAGCCTCGTAAGGACATTCAGGTCTCCTGTTGTTTGTTCTTCCTTTGTGTTTCTTTGTGTTCCTCCTCCTCCTCCTCCTCCTCCTCCTCCTCCTCCTCCTCCTCCTCCTCCTCCTCCTCCTCCTCCTCCTCCTCCTCCCTGTAATTATTAGTGTTCCTCATTATGCCTGATAATTACGATCTCTTGTCTGTCTCTTTGATAATGCATTTCTCTCTCTCTCTCTCTCTCTCTCTCTCTCTCTCTCTCTCTCTCTCTCTCTCTCTCTCTCTCTCTCTCTCCCTTTCCAGTCTTCCCTTCCCGCCCTGACGCTCTCTCTCGTTCTCTGGCCCTCTCTTTAACCCTCTTCCCTTCGTCCTCAACTCTCTCCTCTCTCTCTAACTCTCCCTCTAATGATCTCTGCCTCTTTCTAACTCTCCCTTTCCACTCTTCCTTTCCCGCCCGGACGCCGCACGACCTGACACCTTTCCCTTCCTTCCTCGCCCCGTGATGATGCTGCGACCTTTGAAACTCGGCCTCACTCAACTTGAGGATGAATTAGTCTTGCGTCATTACACTCGCCGCCAAAGTTACGGCCGACAGCTTGAGGCTAAACGCTATTGCTCACTTCTCTCAGCGGCCCACACCGCCTGATCCGACCTGACCTGACTCGACCTGGGCCGCACTCGCTCAAGAATCCTTTGGTTTTTGTTTTGTTTTTCATATTAGCATCTTTAGGCAAACTCTGGGGTATAATGAGAAGGGAAATGGTGTGAATAATGTGAGTTGTGGAAGATTTTTTTTGGTAGTGGTAGATGTTTTGGATTTGTTGGTGTGTAAGGATGAAATAAAAGTTGGAGAATCAAAGAAAAAGTGAAGAACAGGTTACCAGCTTTACACAAACTTACAGGAAGAAAAAGGGAAGGAAAGTGGTGTAAATAATGTGAGTTGTGGAAGATTTGTTTTGTTATGGTGGCAGAGGTTTGAGTGGTGTTGGTGCGTGGATAGAAAATATAGGTTTAAGTAATTAGAGAAAGAAAGAAAGAAGGTTAGAGGATCAAAGAAAGAGAAGAGTAAAGAGATAAAAATCAGAGAAAGAGAAATAAAGAGGTTGAATAATCGAAAGAAAGAGAAATAATGGTTAAACAATAAAAAAAATAGATGTAAAGGCTACAGAATAAAAGAAAGGGAGAAATAGAGATTAAACAGTCACAGAAAGAGAGAAAACAAAGAAACTAAACTGGTAAAGAGTCGTGAATGCATTGAGAAAGAGAGAGAGAGAGAGAGAGAGAGAGAGAGAGAGAGAGAGAGAGAGAGAGAGAGAGAGAGAGAATCCCTTACGTTGATGGCTAAAAAATCAAAGAAAAAGAGAAAATAGAGGTTAAAGGATAAGAGAAAGAGAAAAAACAAAGAGAACTGAGGAAGAATCGTGAATACATATGCATGAGAATCCCTTACGCTGACGACAGCATGCGATGAACCGACCTCTTGAAATCTGACGCAAGTGTTCCCGATATGAGCAAGTGCTTTTTTTTTTATGGCTGTAGGCGGATATCGTTCGGATGAAAAAGATTACGTGTCAGATGAGGAAGCAGTCTTCAATCCCGCCTGAATATCAAAGGTCAACTAAGTAACACTGGTAGAATTACACAAAGGAACGATCTCTCTCTCTCTCTCTCTCTCTCTCTCTCTCATGCGCCTCACACACACCCGCAGGAAGCTCCTGTCACACCGCTGGCAGGTCATTTGTACCACTTTTATACTCGAGTTCTGAAAAGTGGAAAGTGGTAGCCGGTGTTTGTGTGTGTCAAGGCGTGTGTGTGTGTGTGTGTGTGTGTGTGTGTGTGTGTGTGTGTGTGTGTGTGCTATAATTTCACTGTCCTTGTTTATTTGGAGAATGAGCGTAATGAAGAGAGAGAGAGAGAGAGAGAGAGTGTGTGTGTGTGTGTGTGTGTGTGTGTGTGTGTGTGTGTATCACTGACGGCATGTGGGAGTCGTAGTCAGGAAGTGCTTTATCATGTATAGATTCCCTGTGTGTGTGTGTGTGTGTGTGTGTGTGTGTGTGTGTGTGTGTGTGTGTGTATGGGTGTGTGTGTGTCGCCCGCTTGTCGAGAATGAATATGTATACCCAATTGTGTATGCAAGAGAGCGTGTCATCGCTGTCGTATGAACTAACCAACCGGAACAAACAGGAGTGAGAGAGTGGGAGTGACGGAGTGAGGGAGTGTGACTGAGGGAGAGAGAGAAAGGAAGGAAAGGGAAGGTAGATTGAATGACTGAGGGAAGGAAGGAAGAAACGAAGGAAAGGGAAGGTAGACTGAGTGACTGAAGGAAGGAAGGAAGGAAGGAAAGAAGGAATTGAATTAAAGGATTGAATGAGTGTGACGGAGGGAGAGAGGGAAGGGAAGGAAAGGGAAAGTAGACTGAATGACTGAAGGAAGGAAGGAAGAAAGGAAGGAAAGAAGGAAAGGGAAGGTAGATTGAATGACTGAAGGAAGGAAGGAAGAAAGGAAGGAAAGAAGGAAAGGGAAGGTAGATTGAATGACTGAAGGAAGGAAGAAAGGAAGGAAGGAACTTAATTAAAGGACTGAATGAGTGTGACGGGGGGAGAGAGGGAAGGGAAGGAAAGGGAAGGTAGATTGAATGACTGAAGGAAGGAAGGAAGGAAGGAAGGAAGGAAGAAAAGAAGGTGCTGAATTAAAGGATTGAATAATTGAAGTAACAGGGGGAAGAAAAGAGTGAAGAAAAAGTTAAATGTGTACATGTATGGAGATAAGAATTCAATCAGTAAAAAAGGAATATTAGAGTGAGGTAAAGGGAAAAAAGGGAAGGAAATAAGGATGGGGTTAGAACGAAGGAAGGAAATAAGGAAGGAAGAAAGAATATACTGAGGGCATATGTGGAGGGAAGAAAATAAAGAAGACTGGAATACCGGACTGAGGAAGGAAAAAAAGGAAAAAAGAAGATATGGAAGGAAAGAAGGAAATAAGGAGAACGGGAATACAGGACTGAGGAAGGGAAAAAAAAAGGAAAAAAGAAGATATGGAAGGAAAGAAGGAAATAAGGAGAACGGGAATACAGGACTGAGGAAGGAATAAAAGGAAAAAAGAAGATATGGAAGGAAAGAAGGAAATAAGGAGAACGGGAATACAGGACTGAGACAGGAATAAAAGGAAGGATGAAGATATGGAAGGAAAGAAGGAAATAAGGAGAACGGGAATACAGGACTGAGACAGGAATAAAAGGAAGGATGAAGATATGGAAGGAAAGAAGGAAGTAAGGAAGGAAAAGTGGACGGAAATAGGCAAGGATGAAAAGAAGGATCGATCAGATATGGAATACGAAAGGTGGGTGAATAGAGGCGAGAAGGGAAGAAAAAAATACATGAGTGAATGAGTGATCGAAAGCGTTACCGTGAGAAGTGAGTCAAGGGCAGTTAATTCCACTCAACGCTTCCAACACTCTCTTCATCTTGCCTTGATCTAGTTTCACCATCGACAAAAATAACCAAGGTAAAAAGACACACAAGAGGAGGGTGAGCATAATGTCCCTTGACCTATTCTAACCAACCGAGCAACCCTGACCTAGCCATCCCTGAATTATCTAGTGAGTCTTTAAGGGGACCAACTCTGACGCTAACCAGAGGAAGCCTAACCTATTGTAACGATGTTTTGCTTTCGTCTTTTGTTTAGCCATTATGAAAGGGGGATGATAACAAAACTTTAATGTGGTCCAACTACAGAAATAATGTAATAAATCGTAATATGTTGGCAAATTTTATCAGTCTTATTCAGAGTTAATGGTATCTTTTCCTCGCATGATCTTAGCAGTTCTGACTAAGATGTAACTTGATAATTCACTGTGGGTTAACCTAATTGAACTCTACCTACGCAGAACTCCGCTTTCTAATACTCTTTAACAATACCACTTTCCAAAACATCAATATACGAACAGATACTAACAAAAGTAACAATTCCATACCTGACAATTATTTTCTTTATCATTCTCACCTGAGACCTACTGAAGGGAACTATAAAAGATAACCTAATAAAATACAGTTTGTGAACATATAACAGAACAGTGCCATTCCTAACCATTCTGGGATCACGTTACCTTACAGCACAGAATCCTTCAGCAAACATATGACGTAATGTAAGCTAGTCCCTCTTGAAGTAACTCAACTCAGATATAAGCTAAGGAGAAACACAACAGAACCGTACCTCCCGTGACCCAATACGAACACTCCAACACCATTCAGTGACAAAACCAAAGAGGAACACTCGCATACTTAATTAACTCAGAAATAGACAATACAACATACTCGAACCTTCAATGGCCAACTAAAAAGGAACACTCAAATACTTAACTCATCGAAATAGGTAGACAACACAGTAAACCAAGCCCTCCAGTGACCCAACCAGACAGAAACACTCACCCTCTTTAACTAACACACACAAAGAGACGGCACAACACACCCAAACCTATTGTAATCCAAGCAAACGATCACTCACACTATTTGCAACGAAACAAAGGAAGAGTGACGTTAACGAGCCCAAACCTTTAATTATATACCCAACCAAACGAACAAATACACATATGATCTTAAGTAACCCAACCAAAACACATACTTCAACAAAAAAAAAGCCCAATACACAACATATAACCAACAAACCCAACCTTTCAGTGACCCAACCTAACCAACACCCACACACTTACTTTATTAGAAAACAAAGAACGACACTGACTTACGTATATAAACTAAACCTACAACGCACTCCATAAAACTACATCCAAGGAAAGGAGGAGACAGGGCCAGACAACATCAGCACCACCCACTCACCCACCGTCAAGACTGTCTCCATACGGGCCAATACGCCATTATATCCTCGTTAGGGGCCCCATTAGCCGGCCATTAATGGGGACTGGAGTGGCCAGGCCGGTCCATCCCTCTCACAACTCTCCATTAGTCTCTGCGCCGTGATAAAGACACGGAGTTTTCGAAGAGTTTCCCGGTATTAAATATAGCATAGTTCACCGTTGCTCCCTCTCGTTTTCTTTTTCGTTTTTTTAGGGCATATATTAATTATGGTTTAGCCTCATGAGAGAGAGAGAGAGAGAGAGAGAGAGAGAGAGAGAGAGAGAGAGAGAGAGAGAGAGAGAGAGAGAGAGAGAGAGACTGCCTGCATGACCTTGGTTCTTTTGCTTTTCTTCTCTCCATCCTTTCCTCCAACCGTCTTTTTTTCTCTCCATTTTTCGCCTTTCCTCCCTCACTTACACCTCCATCCACTTGCACATGGCTTTCACTCCAACACTTCACACCACCACCACCACCACCACCACCTCCTCCTCCTCCTCCTCCTCCTCCTCCTCCCTTTTTTTCGTTCTGCCTTCCGTGAACTCTTAAACTTTTCCTTTTTTAACGTTCAAGTCAGAACCTCCACTATTTTTTTAGTTTTCTGTTTATTTTATTTCTTGCCCCTTCACGTTCTCTCTGTAATTTTACTTGTTTTTTTTATTTACTTATTTTGTATATGAAGACGTTATGATATTAGTTAAAAGTTTAGTGTGACCCGTAAAAGTGATTCGTAACAGTGCAGTAGGATAAAGTTGCAAAATAAATGAGTTTTCTAGCTAAATAAATAATAGTATACCAAATTCTACAGATTCGAAATTGCTAGTATGCGATCATTTAGTTGAATGTATTTCCTTTAATTTCACTTTTATACACACTTCTTCTCATCCTCCCAATCTTCCTCTTCCTCCTCCTCCTCCTCCTCCAACTACTACTACTACTACTATTACTACTACTACTACGACTACTACTAATACGACTACTACTACTAATACGACTACTACTACTATTACTACAACTACTACTACCACTACTACAACTACTACTACTACTACTACTATTACTACAACTACTACTACCACTACTACAACTACTACCACTACTACTATTACTACTACTACTTTTCTCATCCCTTACCCAGAATTCCCTCCCTATTTTGCTAAACACAATCACACACACAGAAACAAACACAAACAAACAAACATATACACAAACACCCCAAACAAAACAAAAAAGCATACCCAAATTTAGCATTAGAAGCTAAAAAAAATAATCATCCACCTAAATAACAAACACAGAACAGGATCAACGTTATTATTGCTTATTATTGTTGTCAAGAGGAAGGGAGGGAGCGGCAGCAACAGCAAAATCAGGACAACTCACCAAAATAGACTCAAATAAAAATAAACAATAAAAATAAACAAACACCAAAACCTACATCCATGTTTTAACCCGATATATTTAGCCACTTTTTACTTCGCTATTTACGGCTCGTGACGCGAGGTAATATTGCTAATTAAACCATTTTTCAGCCCATTAGCCCCAAAAGCTAATGAAAAATATTGTTAGGAATTTTATGTTCTGTGGGTCAGCTCATGCAGGCGGCGAGTGGCCCGAGCGATTGGCTGATATTGAGATTCACAGGCACGGTAGGATGAGGTTCAGGAGGAGGAGGAAGAGAGGAGGAGGAGGAGGAGGAGGAGGAGGAGGAGGAGGAGGAGGAGGAGGAGGAGGAGACAATAAAGAGAAATACGTGGAATGAAGATTAAATATAGATAGACAGATTGGTAAATATATAGAGATGGATAGATAGATAGATAGATAGAGAGAGAGAGAGAGAGATAGATAGATAGAGAAAAACAGAAGTTGTGAAGACCAGGAGGAGGAGGAGGAGGAGGAGGAGGAGGAGGAGGAGGGACGATTTCAGGTGATAGGTAAAGAGTGATACGTGGAATGAAGAATAAAGATAGATAGAATGAAAAAAGAAATGCTGAGAAGAAGAAGAGGCAGAAGAGAAGGAGGAGGAGGGACATCTTCAAGACAAAAAAGAGAGACGTGCAATGAAAAAAAAAAAAAAGATATAGAGGGAAAAAAAGACAAGGGACGCAAGAGAAAACAAAAATATGAAGAACAGGAAGAAACTATAGAAGGAGAGATGAGGACGGAAGGAAAAGAATGGAAGAAAGGGACGGAGGGGGGAGGGAGGAACACAAAGAGATGAAGGAATGACAAGAGGGGAGAGGAACAATGATGCAGCAGCGAATGAGGGAGAGATGGATAAATGAGAGAGAGAGAGAGAGAGAGAGAGAGAGAGAGAGAGAGAGAGAGAGAGAGAGAGAGAGAGAGAGAGAGAGAGAGAGAGAGAGAGAGAGAGAGAGAGAGAGAGAGAGAGAGAGAACACACACACACACACACACACACACACACACACACACACACACACACACACACACACACACACACACACACACACACACACACACATAGCCTGCCCCCTCTCTCTACTCACCCCCCCCCCCCCCACCACACACAGTTCTCCATCAGCAAGCAAGCAGCCAAACAGACAAACAAACAGACAGACAAACAAGAACGACGTCATTACACTGCTAAACGAAAATGTAAATAAGACGAGCTGGAAAAACTCATTACACAGGTATAATATTAATCTAGATGATGCTCATGTACACCTGCCAACACAATTACCCGGCCCTAAATACGTGAAAATTCGACTCGGTGTTGAAAGCCAGCAAGGCGCAAACAGTAGAGATTCTGTCCTTTTTTTTACTATATTTTCATGTTTTATGAAGCCTGCTGATGATGCTTAGAGTATAAGTGTTTATAAATAGCGACAGTAGTAGTAGTAGTAGTAGTAGTAGTAGTAGTAGTAGTAGTAGTAGAAGTAGTAGTAATAGAAGTAGTAATAGTAGTAGTAGTATATAGAGGTGATGGTGGTGGTGGTGCTGGTGGTGGTAGTAGTAGTAGTAGTAGTAGTAGTAGTAGTAGTAGTAGTAGTAGTAGTAGTAGTAGTAGTAGTAGTAGTAATAGTAGTAGTAGTAGTAGTAGTAGTAGTAGCAACTGCAATAACAAAGGCAGAGCAGTAGATTTGCAGCAGCCAGCATATAGTAATATTTATAAGTATAATGATAACAGCAATAATAATAATAATAATAATAATAATAATAATAATAATAATAATAATAATAATAATAATAATAATAATAATAATAATAATAATAATAATAATAATAATAATAATAATAATAATAATAATAATAATCACAATAATACGACCCCCTGCCTCGCTACCACACACCTCTCCCCTCTTCTCTCCCACGCGGAACACAACACCAGCAATTACAACATTAACTAATAACGATGAAAACGATTCCATTACTAGTGTTTCAACAAGTGATTTTATTTCTAATTAATACCAACACTGTAACGGGAGGAAATAGTGTATAAAATGCATGAAATAAAGCGTGGCAATACATCATGAATATATTGCTGTTGTATGAGCACGGACCTGTAAGCAGAGGGTGACACATCTCCCTTACTGAAGAAGGAAAATTAATATTGTTCTTATATACGGTAATGGCTTCGAAACAGACCGGGATACAATGTTACTAATGAAAAGTCTAAGGTCGTTTCCTTTTTTTTTTTACAACAAAGGAGACAGCTCAAGGGCACACACAAGCAAAAGGAAACAAAAAAAATACCGTCTCCTCCACCCAATAACTCGATTTATGTATAGTTAGCTTTATATTGGTTGGTTGTTGGTGGTTTTTTGCAGTAGTCATGCCTCGAAGACTGGTAAATACGATGTTCTGAGTACGATAATCTGACAACGGTGCTCAGAAGATACTATATATAACTACTTAATATTCGTGGTCGTGCAAACTTTCTCGAGGTTGCTAATTTGGTCATAGAAGTTACGACGTTGCACTAATTCAATAAACCAAAAGACGAAGAAATACTAGGATGGATAAAAAAAATACAGAGAACACGTAATGCAAACTTTCACGAGGTTGCTAATTTGGTCATAGAAGTTACGACGTTGCACTTATTCAGATGGATAAAAAAAATACAGAGAACACGTAATGCAAACTTTCACGAGGTTGCTAATTTTGTCATAGAAGTTACGACGTTGCACTTATTCAATAAACCAAAAGACGAAGAAATACTAAGATGGATAAAAAAAAATTAAAAAAAACACCAGAGAACACGTAATGCAAACTTTCACGAGGTTGCTAATTTTGTCAGGGAAGTTACGACTTTGCACTAATTCAATAAACCAAAAGACGAAGAAATACTAGGATGGATAAAAAAATAAAAAATAAAAAAACACCAGAGAACACAACTTTGGCTATCTCAAGTGGGGTTTTTTTTATAGACAGCACAACTTTTACTTTACTTATTTTTTCCACAGCCACTTCCCCAGAGCATTATTTTTTATGCTGCTCGTATTTTTTTCTTTCTTATTATGGAGGTAATCAAACTTTCTTGCCCCTCCTCTCGAGACCTGTGCAAATCGAGTTAAATTCTTAAGTTGAAAAGGTCAAGAGGAAGAAGAACAACACAGAGCCGCCAGCCACAAGGACACTCGACGCTCACTACCAACACTCATCTGCTCCTCCTCCTCCTCCTCCTCCTCCTCCTCCTCCTCCTCCTCCTCTTCTTCCTCCTCCTCCTACTCTGCCTCAAGTTCCTCCTCTTGCCTCCTGCCTCAGTTCCTCCTTCAGCTTCTAATGCCTATACCAAGTCCACTTCCTGCATACTTCTCCTTTTCTTCTTTCCCTCCTCCTCTTCTGTTTCTTTTTGTCGTTCTTATTTTCCTTTTTTTTTCTTTTTTCATCCTCTTTCCCCCTGTTCACACTTTTAAAATTTACTTCTTCCACTTCTTTGTTTTATATATTATCCACCTCATCCTCATCCCACTCTGAAGTTGTTACCTCCTCCTCCTCCTCCTCCTCCTCCTCCTCCTCCTCCTCCTCCTCCTCCTCCTCCTCCTCCTCCTCCTTCTCCTCCTTCTCCTCCTAACCCTGCATACTAGCACCATCGTTGTTTGGAGGCGTGAAAACACATCGCCTAATAATTTAAGCAAACATTTTTCCCCTGCTCTCTCTCTCTCTCTCTCTCTCTCTCTCTCTCTCTCTCTCTCTCTCTCTCTCTCTCTCTCTCTCTCTCTCTCTCTCTCACTCACACTCACACTCTCACTCACACTCTCACTCTCTCCCACCAGGCCAGGGATGAAAAAGTATTATAAAAAATTGTGTCCTGGAGGGAAAGAGGGAAACATATAACGATCACTCTAGCGAATATTTCTTCTTTTACTTCAACGCAAATATTTTCCGGCGGCGCGCGCGTGTATAAGGAAATAAGAGCAACGTAAATAGGGAAAGAGGGAGCGGGCTGGTTGGGTCTGGACGGCAAAGGTTTGTGTGTGTGTCTGTGCTCGTTGGTGATGGTCGGGATTTTTTTCGTATGCAAGAATATTCTCTCTCTCTCTCTCTCTCTCTCTCTCTCTCTCTCTCTCTCTCTCTCTCTCTCTCTCTGCGACCATACCCGTTTTTTTTTCTTTTTTACATATAATTAAGAGCTTTCCCTGATGTACAAAACGTAATATCACCCACCATCTTTTTTCTTCTTCCTCCTCCTCACCCCCATAGTTTCAGTGTAGAACAAGAGTAATATCTGAGTAAAATTGCTGCTTTGACAAATATACTTTTTTTTTCACAATTCCTGCTGAAAAAAATGCCGAAAAAACTAAGCCTGCATGTAGAATGGATAAAGTATGTAAAGTGCGAAATTAAGAGTCTAAACCATGCATTGCAAAGAAAAGACAAAACGCCGACGGCCGAGGCAGGAAACTGTATGGAAGTATAACAAAAAAAAAAAAAAGGCGAGAAAAATTAAAATGATGGAGTATATTGCGATTTGACGTCACTGTCACCCGAGGAAGACAAAACAATTACTCGACATTTTACATTTATTTTGTTTAAAGACTTCCTGTGAAAGAAATGATCATTATATGCTCATGACTACATTAATATTAATCGTACAATTATCGATGAAAATTATATTTATTAGTACTATTAGGGATATTATTATTTTCAAAACCATGACAACAAAATATAATAATTGTAAAACTTATAAAAAAAAAATCAGTAAAAATAAGAAGCAGAAAAAGGGAAGTGTCCGTCCGTCCGTCCGTCTCTCTCTCTCTCTCTCTCTCTCTCTCTCTCTCTCTCTCTCTCTCTCTCTCTCTCTCTCTCTCTCTCTCTCTCTCTCTCTCTCTCTCTCTCTCTCTCTCTGCGACGCTCCTCACTGATATATATGTTATTGGGATTTTTTTCTTATATACACTCATCCGTCTCGCGTCTGTCGGATTTCTGTCACTTTTTGAGAGTTGTGTCTGTCCAGGGGAGTCTTTCTGGGCGTGACGGCTGCCCCACGCTCTCTCTCTCTCTCTCTCTCTCTCTCTCTCTCTCTCTCTCTCTCTCTCTCTCTCTCTCTCTCTCTCTCTCTCTCTCTCTCTCTCTCGCACGCCATTTGCCATTCTTCCCTTCTTTTCCTCATGTCCTTCGATTTCTTTTTTTTTCTTTTTTTTTTGCCGTCAGCCTCTTCGCTACCCGCCATCTCCTTTCCTTTTTGTTCTCCTCCGCTCACCCTCCTTTCCTCTCCTCATCTTCCTTCCCCTCCTTCCTCCTGTCTCCTTCACACTCCCTCACTCTTCCTCTCTTTTTGTACAGTTCCGCTTCCCCACGTCCTCATTCTCCTCCTCCTCCTCTTCCTCCTTCTTTCCGCATCTTATTTCTCGAGTCTATTTCTTCCTATTTTCTTCCATTAGGTTTCTCATCTTTCACTTCTCTCTCTTATTTCTTGTCGCTAGTCTCCTTCATCTCCTCTGATTCCCTTATACACAACGTTTGTAAGCTATTTTACTTCTTATATCTCTCTCACTTCTTCGCTCCAGTCTCCTCCATCTCTTCTATCTCTCTTTTCCACAACGTTACTTCCCATATGTCTCTTCTTAACGCTTTTCGCCTCCTTCCGGCTCTTCCATCTTTTCGTGCGTTTTCGCCTCTCATTTTATTTCACTTTATGACATAGTTCCATTACAATCTATGTCATCCACTTTCCTTTATTTTGCTTTTCCTGTCTCCTTCAGTTATCGTATCCTTCGTCCTCTGTTCTTGCTCTCTTCATTTTTTTTCATCATTCATTCCTCTCATTCCAGCGTTTGCTCACCCTATTTTTTCCATCCTTGTCCTCTGTCCCTTTCCTCCGATTCTCCTACTATGAAGAGGAAGATAGAAAGAGATACATACATATAAAAGACATACGGAGAAAGGC